>NC_133122.1:106099127-106306343 GCF_033568475.1 Henckelia pumila
GAGGTTTCTCTGTGTACTGCGATGCTTCTCACCGTGGTCTTGGATGTATTCTTATGTAGAGGAAGCACGTCATAGCTTATGCTTCGAGGCAGCTGAAGCCGCACGAGACTCGTTATCCGATCCATGATCTTGAGCTAGCTGCATTCGTGTTTGCTTTGAAGACTTGGCGCCATTACCTTTATGGTAAGTCGTTTGAGATATTTTCTGACCACAAGAGCCTGAAGTACTTGTTTTCCCAGTCCGAGCTGAACATGAGACAGAGGCGATGGATGGATCTACTTAAGGATTTTGACTGTGAGATCAAGTATTACCCTGGAAAGTTGAATGCAGCTGCAGACGCTCTTAGTCGAAAGCTTTGTTCTTTGTCTCTTTCTATGATTGGTGTCTCTCGTTTGATTGAAGACTGTTGTACTTCTTGTTTGGAGTTTGAGACCGATAGGAGATCCATCAGAGTTTTTGCGATTCAGGCCGAGCCAGAGTTGTTTCAGTCGATCAGAGAGGCTCAGAGATCCGATCCGAGCATTCAGAGTTCGATAGAGAAGGTCCGCTCAGGTCATCAGTCAGAGTTTCAGGTCAAGGATGATGTTTTTTTTGTGAACAGCCATATTGTTGTGCCCGATGTTTCTGATTTGAGATAGTGTATTCTTCGAGAGGCGCATTGCAGTCGGTTCAGTGTTCATCCTGGAGGTCAAAAGATGTATAACGACTTGAAGACTCAGTTCTGGTGGAAGCAATTGAAAGGAGATGTAACGAGGTTTGTGTCCCGTTGTCTGAATTGTCAACAGGTGAAAGCTGAGAGGAAGAAGCCCGGAGGATTTTTGCACAGTTTACCTATTTCGGAATGGAAGTGGGATCATATCTCTATGGATTTTGTCACGAAGCTACCGCATTCAGTTAGAGGTTTTGATGCGATTTGGGTTGTGATTGACCGATTGACGAAATCTGCTTGTTTCATTCCTTACCGTATGACATACCGTCACGATCAGATGGCCGAGTTGTATGTTAGAGAGGTTGTGAGATTACACGGCGTGCCAAAGTCGATAGTATCAGATAGAGATCCGAGGTTCACTTCTCACTTTTGGCACAGTTTGCAGGAGGCTTTGGGTACTCGTTTGCACTTGAGCACAGCGTATCACCCTCAGACCGACGGTCAGTCCGAGCGTACGATCCAGACTTTGGAGGATATGATTCGCGCTGTAGTGCTTGATTTTGGATCAGGTTGGCAGGAGTCCTTGCCTTTAGTGGAGTTTTCATATAATAACAGCTTCCAGGCGAGTATTGGAATGGCACCTTTTGAAGCTTTGTACGGGAAGAAGTGCAGATCTCCGTTATTTTGGGATGAGATTTCAGAATCACCTGAGTTGGGTCTAGATATGATTCGTGATATGGCAGAGCAGGTGAAGCTGATTAGAGTCAGAATGAAGACAGCCCAAGATCGACAGGCCAAGTATGCGAATGTCAGACACAGACCACTGTGTTTCGAGCAGGAGACCGTGTGTTTCTGAAGATTTCTCCTTTCCGAGGCACTGTTAGATTTGGGAAGAGAGGAAAATTGTCTCCGAGGTTCATTGGTCCGTATGAAATTCTAGAGAAGATAGGCGATCTTGCCTATAGGATTGCTCTTCCTCCATCTCTTTCAGGTATCCACGATGTGTTTCACGTTTCGATTCTACGAAAATATCATCCGGATCCATCTCACGTTCTTCAGCCGGACGAGGCTGAACTAGATGAAACTCTGAGTTACTTCGAACGACCGATTCAGATTCTTGACAGAAAAAAAAAGCAGCTCAGAAACAAGTCGATTCCGTTAGTGAAGATTCAGTGGAGTCGTCACGGAGTTGAAGAAGCGACTTGGGAGACCGAATCCGATATGAGCCAGCGATTTCCATAGTTGTTCGATTGAGGTGAGTTAGTCTTCAGTTTGTTTCATTTTGTTTCAGTCTGTGATCTGTCAGATTTTTTAGTGACCCTTTGTAGTAGCCCGAACCCTAATTGAGTAATTAAAGGATTAATGCTAATTAAATAAATTGGGGATTGGACGGATCGGAAGCTCCGAAGGGACAATCGGAAGCTCCGATCGGGATCGGAAGCTCCGATGAGGATCGGAGGCACCGATGATATTACGTCATCCATGACGTGTGGCTGGATCGGAAGCTCCGATCAGGATCGGACGTTCCGATCACCCCTATCCGGAGTCATCAAGTGATATTTTGACACGTGGCAGATCAGGATTTTCGGAAGCTCCGATGGCAGGATCGGACGTTCCGATCGAGGTTCGGACGTTCCGATCAAGGATCGGAGGCTCCGATCGTTGTCTATAAATAGAAGGCCGAGACTTCATTTCTCCTTGCCAATTCCGGATTTCCTCTCTATTTCTAGTCATATTCGAGCTGTTCTAGTCTTCTTAGGCTTGGTCCGGAGGTCGGAGAGGCGTTCGATAGTCGTAGCGGAGTTGTGCCCAAGTTTTGGAGGCATCGACATCAAAGGGCTAACGACGGACGAAGGTATAGCTTTTGCTTCCTATAAATATTTAGGAGTATGCAATAGCTTAGTTAAGGCTTTTAGAGCACTGTAATGATAGTAGTATCATTTCGCTGTGTAGGCGGACTTTAGGCTTGGACTTAGAGCTGGTAGTGCCTACCTGGTATTTGAGGTACGAAAGTACTGTTCGAGATATCCTGACTGAGTATGCATGTATTATGTGACTGCATGATTTATATGCCATGATTTTATGCTGCATTCATTTGCATCTTGCTGTATCTCCTTCGAGATGTCTGTTAGTAGGGTTGTACCCTATCCTGTTAGTGGATGGACTTCCATCGATTTGGGTCCGGTGTTTCCACGGTTATCTCGGTATGGGAGCCACCTCCTGAAGCGACGGCACAGCGTGCTACATACCAGGGCCCGGTCTGTCTCTGTTATCTGATCCTTGACCTCGAGTCTATAGGGAGTTCACTTTGCATGCATGTATACTCATACTCTCGCACTGAGCGTTTTATGCTCACGTCTCGTACTCTGTATTTTCTGGACACCCTATTCCATGGGGCAGGTTTTGCGATTGGACGAGGAGGGTGGATCCAGGAGGGGCTAGTCAGTGGTTGGCCAGCTGGAGCTTCGTCTAGGCTTTATTACTGTTGTTTGGGTTTTATACAGCTATTCGATTTGGTTGTATAATATTGGATAATTACAGATTCCTTTACTTGGGATTGTATAATGTTATTGGTTTCCGCAGTTTTATTCTGATATCTGTTTTATTAAGTTAATTGCATGCCTAAGTTCTGTTTAGTAGGTGATCCGGGTAAGGGTCACTACATTTATGGTATCAAAGCATGCAAAAGATTTCTTGGGATTTAGTCTCATCTTGAGGTATTTTTGTAGATGTCAAATCGTGACGACCAGAGTTCTCATGGCAGTGTTGGTGGGCGTTGGGGTGATGCCGACCGGGAGCCTCGTCGAGAACGGCGTCATCGTATCCATGACGACGAGCGTTTCACTGTGCGTCGATTCTTAGCTATGGGTCCTAAGCCCTTAGTTGGAGGTGAGTCTCCGGAGGATGCGGAGAACTGGTTAGACCACATGGAGACGACTTTTCAGACTTTCCAATGCACCGATGAGCAGAAGGTGGAGACCCTTGGCTATCTTCTGGATGGGCGTGCGCGCAGGTGGTGGAGGTTTACTTCTGCACCTTTTGTTGCGGCGAGAGGAGTGGCCACCTGGGCCGAGTTCCGCACAGCTTTCCAAAAGCGGTATTTTCCTCCTGCACTCCGACAGTCGAAGGCAGGCGAGCTACTGAGTCTGCGACAGGGAACTATGTCTATCGATGAGTATCAGCAGAGGTTATTTGATCTGCTATCCTATTGCCCCGAGATTGCTGATAGCTCAGAGATGAAGTATAATCTGTTCCTTCAGGGCCTTAACCCTGAGATCCATGACCGTGTGGCGGTTGGTGATGACATGTCCTACGAGGGTTTGGTGAGCCGTTGTCACCAGGCGGAGGACAGCATTCGGCGGAACAGGTCTTTCTCTCAGTCGAGACCTGCTAATTCTTTGGGTCCCCGTGCCCAAACTTTCAAGAAGTCTGGATCTTCTTCTTCCTCTGGTTCTGGAGGTGTTGTCCGTTTCGGTAAGAAGGACAAGTGTGATCACTGTGGGAAGAACCATCCATCCGACAAGTGCCGCAGAGCTTCTGGAGCTTGTTTCCGTTGTGGAGAGACTGGTCATATCCGGAGGGATTGTCCACTGTCTAGGGGAGGCGGTTCTGGTTCTGGTTCAGGATCGGGTTCTCAGGCTACCATTCAGCAGAGGTCGCAGGGACAGTCTGCTGGGAGTTCTCATTTGAGGCCACGAGCTTCTGGCCAGGTGTTTGCCCTGAGACATGATCAGGCTGTGGAGGAGAATGAGAAAGTCATCGCAGGTACATTTATGCTTTATGGTATACCTGCTCTTGTACTTATTGACACTGGTGCATCTCATTCCTTCATTTCTGCACGTTTTGTTAAGAGGCATAAGTTACCATGCATTGCACTAGACGTAGTGATGTCTGTTTCTACTCCGACGGGCCAATCTGCTTTGGCTAAGCGTCTAGTGATGGGTTGCCCTTTAGAGTTCGAAGGGAACGTTCTGTTAGCGAATCTCATGGTCCTGGCGATGGACGACTTTGATTGCATTATGGGAATAGATGTGCTGACTACCTATCGAGCTTCAGTGGACTGCTATCAGAGATTAGTACGCTTTCATCCGGAAGGGAGTGAGAGTTGGTTTTTCTATGGTGAGGGAGCGCGACCCCCGATGCCTTTGGTATCAGCTTTGAGAGCCTGTCGAGCTCTGGAGTCTGGCGGGGAAGGCTACCTTATCTATGCAGTTGATTTGTCCGCTGAGAGTATTGGGATAGAGAGCATTCCTGTTGTGGATGAATTTCCAGATGTGTTTCCTGATGAGATTCCGGGTTTTCCTCCTGTTAGGGAAGTCGAGTTTGGCATAGAGTTGATGCCGGGTACTTCGCCTATTTCTAGAGCACCGTATTGTCTGGCTCCGTCAGAGATGCGTGAGTTGAAGAATCAGCTACAGGATCTTTTAGACAAGGGGTACATTCGTCCTAGTGTATCTCCTTGGGGAGCTCCTGTTCTCTTCGTAAAGAAGAAGGATGGGTCGATGCGGCTGTGCATTGACTATCGGCAGCTGAATCGAGTGACTGTGAAGAACAAGTATCCGTTGCCTCGTGTTGATGACTTGTTTGATCAGCTGCAGGGTACTTCTATTTACTCCAAGATTGACTTGAGATCTGGGTATCATCAGTTGAGAGTCCGTGATCAGGATGTAGCCAAGATTGCATTCCGTACTCGCTATGGGCATTACGAGTTCCTAGTGATGCCATTTGGTTTGACTAATGCGCCGGCTATATTCATGGATCTGATGAACCGTGTCTTCAGGGAGTATTTGAACAAGTTTGTCGTGGTCTTCATTGACGACATCTTGGTGTATTCGCGTAATACGGAAGAGCATGTTTCTCACTTGCGGTTGGTACTGCAGACTCTCCGAGATGAGCAGTTGTACGCCAAGCTGAGCAAGTGTGAGTTCTGGATGGATAGAGTGGTTTTTCTTGGCCATATCATATCCAGGGAGGGGATTTCTGTTGATCCAAGCAAGATTGAAGCGGTACTTAATTGGTCGCGTCCGACGACGGTTGCTGTGATCCGTAGTTTTCTGGGTCTAGCAGGGTATTATCGTCGCTTCATTCTGAATTTCTCTCAGTTAGCTCGACCGTTGACGCAGCTTACCCGCAAGGGTGTGGATTTCGAGTGGTCCTCCGAGTGTGAGGAGAATTTCCGTGAGCTTCGACGGCGATTGACTTCTGCGCCGGTGTTAGCATTACCGTCAGGATCTGGAGGATATGTAGTTTACACGGATGCTTCTCTTCAGGGGTTAGGTTGTGTCCTGACTCAGAATGGGCATGTGATCGCATACGCTTCTAGACAGCTGAAGCTTCACGAGGACAACTACCCAGTCCATGATTTGGAGTTAGCAGCCATTGTGTTCGCTTTGAAGATCTGGCGTCATTATCTGTATGGCGAGAAATTTGAGATCTTCACCGACCATAAGAGTCTCAAGTATTTGTTCACTCAGGCAGAATTGAACATGAGACAGAGACGTTGGATGGACTTGCTTAAGGACTATGATTGTGAGATTAAGTACCATCCGGGAGCTGCTAATCTCACCGCTGATGCTTTGAGTCGCAAGGTGCGACTATCCGCACTTCAGACTTGTTTGATGTCTAGTGCGATCAGTGACTGTTGTACTTCAGGTTATACCTTCAAGCATAAGAAAGGTATGTAGAGTATCCAGATGTTTGCGATATTATCTGAGCCAGCCTTGTACTCGCGGATCCGAGATGCTCAGATGTCTGATTCGAAGACCCAGCATTTAGCTCGTCTAGCTAACGAGGGTAGCTCGTCTGGATTTCATTATCAGTCAGATGGCTTTCTGTGTTTGTCTGGTAGGCTTGTGATTCCATAGGATGAAGTGTTGCGAGAGGAGATTTTATCTCAGGCACATCGCACTAAGTTGAGTATTCATCCTGGGAGCAACAAGATGTACAAGGATCTACGTACTCGTTTCTGGTGGAAGGGAATGAAACGCAGTGTTTATCAGTTTGTTTCCAGATGTTTGGTGTGTCAACAGGTCAAGGCAGAGCACCGACGACCTGGAGGATTGCTTCACAGTCTGCCTATTCCTGAATGGAAATGGGAGTTTATCACTATGGACTTTGTGACCCATTTGCCGGTATCCCCGAGGAACTGTGATGCTATCTGGGTTGTGGTAGACCGACTCACCAAGTCAGCGCATTTCATTGCCTATAGCCGAGAGTACTCTGTGGATCGCATGGCACGGATGTACATTCAGGAGATCGTTCGACTTCATGGAGAGCCTGTGAGCATTGTCAGCGATCGGGACCCCAGGTTTACTTCTAGGTTCTGGGGGAGTGTTCAGCGTGCGATGGGTACTACTCTCAGTTTGAGTACAACCTATCATCCGGAGACTGATGGTCAGTCAGAGCGCACTATCCGTACGTTAGAGGATATGCTTAGAGCGTGCGTCTTGGATTTTGGTTCAGCCTGGCAGGATCATTTGCCGTTGATCGAGTTCGCTTACAACAACAGCTATCACACTAGTATTGGGATGGCACCTTTTGAGGCGTTGTATGGGCGACGTTGTCGTACTCCACTCTTCTGGGAAGAAGTGGGGGAGAGACAGACTGAGGGACCGGAGTTTATCCAGCAGGCGATAGACATTGTTGATCAGATCAAGAAACGGATTAAGACTGCGCAGGATCGTCAGGCCAGTTATGCTAATATCAAGCGTAGGCCTTTGCAGTTCGAGGTCGGAGAGAAAGTGTTTCTGAGAGTGTCACCTTTCCGCAAGATTCTCAGATTTGGCCTTAAGGGCAAGTTGTCTCCCAGATTTATCGGTCCGTTTGAGATCTTGGAGAGCATTGGCGATTTGGCTTATCGACTAGCTTTGCCACCACATCTATCCAGTATTCACGACGTGTTCCACGTATCTCTGTTGCGACGGTATGTGGCGGATGAATCTCGTATTCTTCAGCGGTCTGAGGTTCAGGTAGACAAGGATTTGACTTATGTTGAGAAACCTCTTCGTATCCTGGATTATAAGGATAAGGTTTTACGGAACAAAGTCATTCCTTTGGTTTTAGTTCAGTGGAAGCGCCGAGGCACTGAGGAAGCTACTTGGGAGCTTGAGGACAGGATGCGTAAAGAGCATCCTGAGTTGTTTTGATTTCATTCTTTAAGTTGTATTCAGTTGCAAACTCTGTAAACGTTTGATTTGAATAAAGAATGTTTCTGATTTCTGTATTTGCATTCGGTACTTAAGATCTGATTTCGAGGACGAAATATCTTAAGTGGGGGAGAATGTAGTAGCCCGAACCCTAATTGAGTAATTAAAGGATTAATGCTAATTAAATAAATTGGGGATTGGACGGATCGGAAGCTCCGAAGGGACGATCGGAAGCTCCGATCGGGATCGGAAGCTCCGATGAGGATCGGAGGCACCGATGATATTACGTCATCCATGACGTGTGGCTGGATCGGAAGCTCCGATCAGGATCGGACGTTCCGATCACCCCTATCCGGAGTCATCAAGTGATATTTTGACACGTGGCAGATCAGGATCTTCGGAAGCTCCGATGGCAGGATCGGATGTTCCAATCGAGGTTCGGACGTTCCGATCAAGGATCGGAGGCTCCGATCGTTGTCTATAAATAGAAGGCCGAGACTTCATTTCTCCTTGCCAATTCCGGATTTCCTCTCTATTTCTAGTCATATTCGAGCTGTTCTAGTCTTCTTAGGCTTGGTCCGGAGGTCGGAGAGGCGTTCGATAGTCGTAGCGGAGTTGTGCCCAAGTTCTGGAGGCATCGACATCAAAGGGCTAACGACGGACGAAGGTATAGCTTTTGCTTCCTATAAATATTTAGGAGTATGCAATAGCTTAGTTAAGGCTTTTAGAGCACTGTAATGATAGTAGTATCATTTCGCTGTGTAGGCGGACTTTAGGCTTGGACTTAGAGCTGGTAGTGCCTACCTGGTATTTGAGGTACGAAAGTACTGTTCGAGATATCCTGACTGAGTATGCATGTATTATGTGACTGCATGATTTATATGCCATGATTTTATGCTGCATTCATTTGCATCTTGCTGTATCTCCTTCGAGATGTCTGTTAGTAGGGTTGTACCCTATCCTGTTAGTGGATGGACTTCCATCGATTTGGGTCCGGTGTTTCCACGGTTATCTCGGTATGGGAGCCACCTCCTGAAGCGACGGCACAGCGTGCTACATACCAGGGCCCGGTCTGTCTCTGTTATCTGATCCTTGACCTCGAGTCTATAGGGAGTTCACTTTGCATGCATGTATACTCATACTCTCGCACTGAGCGTTTTATGCTCACGTCTCGTACTCTGTATTTTCTGGACACCCTATTCCATGGGGCAGGTTTGCGATTGGACGAGGAGGGTGGATCCAGGAGGGGCTAGTCAGTGGTTGGCCAGCTGGAGCTTCGTCTAGGCTTTATTACTGTTGTTTGGGTTTTATACAGCTATTCGATTTGGTTGTATAATATTGGATAATTACAGATTCCTTTACTTGGGATTGTATAATGTTATTGGTTTCCGCAGTTTTATTCTGATATCTGTTTTATTAAGTTAATTGCATGCCTAAGTTCTGTTTAGTAGGTGATCCGGGTAAGGGTCACTACACCCTTACCCGGATCACCTACTAAACAGAACTTATGCATGCAATTAACTTAATTAAACAGATATCAGAATAAAACTGCGGAAACCAATAACATTATACAATCCCAAGTAAAGGAATCTGTAATTATCAAATATTATACAACCAAATCGAATAGCTGTATAAACCCAAACAACAGTAATAAAACCTAGACGAAGCTCCAGCTGGCCAACCACTGACTAGCCCCTCCTGGATCCACCCTCCTCGTCCAATCGCAAACCTGCCCCATGGAATAGGGTGTCCAGAAAATACAGAGTACGAGACGTGAGCATAAAACGCTCAGTGCGAGAGTATGAGTATACATGCATGCAAAGTGAACTCCCTATAGACTCGAGGTCAAGGATCAGATAACAGAGACAGACCGGGCCCTGGTATGTAGCACATTGTGCCGTCGCTTCAGGAGGTGGCTCCCATACCGAGATAATCGTGGATACGCCGGACCCAAATCGATGGAAGTCCATCCACTAACAGGATAGGGTACAACCCTACTAACAGACATCTCGAAGGAGATACAGCAATATGCAAATGAATGCAGCATAATATCATGGCATATAAATCATGCGGTCACATAATACATGCATACTCAGTCAGGATATCTCGAACAGTACTTTCGTACCTCAATACAGTGCAAGCTCTACCAACTCTAGGTCCACGCCTATAGTCTGCTCTACACTGCCAAATGATACTACTATCATTAAAGTGCTCTAAAAGCCTTAACTAAGCTATTGCATACTCCTAAATATTTATAGGGAGCAAAAGCTATACCTTCGTCCGTCGTTAGCCCTTTGATGTCGATGCCTCCAGAACTTGGGCACGATTCCGCTACGACTACCGAACGCCTCTCCGACCTCCGGACCAAGCCTAAGAAGACTAGAACAGCTCCAAAAGGACTAGAAAGGAAAGGAGAACTCGGAATTGGCAAATGAAAGTGAAGTCTCGGCCTTCTATTTATAGACAACGATCGGAACTTCCGATCCTTGATCGGAACGTCCGAACCTCGATCGGAACGTCCGATCCTGCCATCGGAGCTTCCGAAGATCCTGATCTGCCACGTGTCAAAATATCACTTGATGACTCCGGATAGGGGTGATCGGAGCTTCCGGTCCTGATCGGAGCTTCCGATCCAACCACACGTCATGCCTGACGTAATAACATCGGTGCCTCCGATCGCTCATCGGAGCTTCCGATCCTGTTCGGAGCTTCCGATCGTGCCTTCGGAGCTTCCGATCCGTCCGATGCCTAATTCAATTAATTAGCATTAATCCTTTAATTACTCAATTAGGTCACGGGCTACTACATTCTCCCCCACTTAAGATATTTCGTCCTCGAAATCAGATCTTAAGTACCGAATGCAAATACAGAAATCAGAAACATTCTTTATTCAAATCAAACGTTTACAGAGTTTGCAACTGAATACAACTTAAAGAATGAAATCAAAACAACTCAGGATGGTCTTTACGCATCCTGTCCTCAAGCTCCCAAGTGGCTTCCTCAGTGCCTCGGCGCTGCCACTGGACTAAAACCAAAGGAATGACTTTGTTCCGTAAAACCTTATCCTTATAATCCAGGATACGAAGAGGTTTCTCAACATAAGTCAAATCCTTGTCTACCTGAACCTCAGACCGCTGCAGAATATGAGATTCATCCGCCACATACCGTCGCAACAGAGATACGTGGAACACGTCGTGAATGCTGGATAGATGCGGTGGCAATGCTAGTCGATAAGCCAAATCGCCAATGCTCTCCAAGATCTCAAACGGACCGATAAATCTGGGAGACAACTTGCCCTTAAGGCCAAATCTGAGAATCTTGCGGAAAGGTGACACTCTCAGAAACACTTTCTCCCCGACCTCGAACTGCAAAGGCCTACGCTTGATATTAGCATAACTGGCCTGACGATCCTGTGCAGTCTTAATCCATTTCTTGATCTGATCAACAATGTCTATCGCCTGCTGGATAAACTCCGGTCCTTCAGCCTGTCTCTCCCCCACTTCTTCCCAGAAGAGTGGAGTACGACAATGTCGCCCATACAATGCTTCAAAAGGTGCCATCCCAATACTAGTGTGATAGCTGTTGTTGTAAGCGAACTCGATCAACGGCAAATGATCCTGCCAGGCTGAACCAAAATCCAAGACGCACGCTCTAAGCATATCCTCTAACGTACGGATAGTGCGCTCTGACTGACCATCAGTCTCCGGATGATAGGCTGTACTCAAACTGAGAGTAGTACCCATCGCACGCTGAACACTCCCCCAGAATCTAGAAGTAAACCTGGGGTCCCGATCGCTGACAATGCTCACAGGCACTCCATGAAGTCGAACGATCTCCTGAATGTACAACCGAGCCATACGATCCACATTGTACTCCCGGCTATAGGCAATGAAATGCGCTGACTTGGTGAGTCGGTCCACCACCACCCAGATAACATCACAGTTCCTCGGGGATATCGGCAAATGGGTCACAAAGTCCATAGTGATAAACTCCCATTTCCATTCAGGAATAGGCAGACTGTGAAGCAATCCTCCAGGTCGTCGGTGCTCTGCCTTGACCTGTTGACACACCAAACATCTCGAAACAAACTGATAAACACTGCGTTTCATTCCCTTCCACCAGAAACGAGTACGTAGATCCTTGTACATCTTGTTGCTCCCAGGATGAATACTCAACTTAGTGCGATGTGCCTGAGATAAAATCTCCTCTCGCAACTCTTCATCCTGTGGAATCACAAGCCTACCAGACAAACACAGAAAGCCATCTGACTGATAATGAAATCCAGACGAGCTACCCTCGTTAGCTAGACGAGCTAAACGCTGGGTCTTTGAATCAGACATCTGAGCATCTCGGATCCGCGAATACAAGGCTGGCTCAGATAATATCGCAAACATCTGGATACTCTGCATACCTTTCTTATGCTTGAAGGTAAAACCTGAAGTACAACAGTCACTGATCGCACTAGACATCGAACATGTCTGAAGTGCGGATAGTCGCACCTTGCGACATAAAGCATCAGCGGTGAGATTAGCAGCTCCCGGATGGTATTTAATCTCGCAATCATAGTCCTTAAGCAAGTCCATCCAACGTCTCTGTCTCATGTTCAATTCTGCCTGAGTGAACAAATACTTGAGACTCTTATGGTCGGTGAAGATCTCAAATTTCTCGCCATAAAGATAATGACGCCAGATCTTCAAAGCGAACACAATGGCTGCCAATTCCAAATCATGGACTGGGTAGTTGTCCTCGTGAAGCTTCAGCTGTCTAGAAGCGTATGCGATCACATGCCCATTCTGAGTCAGGACACAACCTAACCCCTGAAGAGAAGCATCCGTGTAAACTACATACCCTCCAGATCCTGACGGTAATGCTAACACCGGCGCAGAAGTCAACCGCCGTCGAAGCTCACGGAAATTCTCCTCACACTCGGAGGACCACTCAAAATCCACACCCTTGCGGGTAAGCTGCGTCAAAGGTCGAGCTAACTGAGAGAAGTTCAGAATGAAGCGACGATAATACCCTGCTAGACCCAGAAAACTACGGATCTCAGCAACTGTCGTCGGACGCGACCAATTAAGTACCGCTTCAATCTTGCTTGGATCAACAGAAATCCCCTCCCTGGATATGATATGGCCAAGAAAGACCACTCTATCCATCCAGAACTCACACTTGCTCAGCTTGGCGTACAACTGCTCATCTCGAAGAGTCTGCAGCACCAACCGCAAGTGAGAAACATGCTCTTCCGTATTACGCGAATAAACCAGGATGTCGTCAATGAAAACCACGACAAACTTGTCCAAATACTCCCTGAAGACACGGTTCATCGAATCCATGAATATAGCCGGAGCATTGGTCAAACCAAATGGCATCACTAGAAACTCGTAATGCCCATAGCGAGTACGGAATGCAGTCTTGCCTACGTCCTGATCACGGACTCTCAACTGATGATACCCAGATCTCAAGTCAATCTTGGAGTAAACTGACGTGCCCTGCAGCTGATCAAACAAGTCATCAATACGAGGCAACGGATAGTTGTTCTTCACAGTCACTCGATTCAGCTGCCGATAGTCAATGCACAGCCGCATCGACCCATCCTTCTTCTTTACGAAGAGAACAGGAGCTTCCCAAGGAGATACACTAGGACGAATGTACCTCTTGTCTAAAAGATCCTGTAGCTGTTTCTTCTACTCACGCATCTCTGACGGAGCCAGACGATACGGTGCTCTAGAAATAGGCGAAGTACCCGACATCAACTCTATGCCAAACTCGACTTCCCTAGCAGGAGGAAAACCCGGAATCTCATCAGGAAACACATCTGGAAATTCATCCACAACAGGAATGCTCTCTATCCCAATACTCTCAGCGGACAAATCAACTGCATAGATAAGGTAGCCTTCCCCGCCAGACTCTAGAGCTCGACAGGCTCTCAAAGCGGATACCAAAGGCATCGGGGGTCGCGCTCCCTCACCATAGAAAAACCAGCTCTCACTCCCCTCCGGATGAAAGCATACTAATCTCTGATAGCAGTCCACTGAAGCTCGATAGGTAGTCAGCACATCTATTCCCAGAATGCAATCAAAGTCGTCCATCGCCAGGACCATGAGATTCGCTAACAGAACGTTCCCTTCGAACTCTAAAGGGCAAACCCATCACTAGACGCTTAGCCAAAGCAGATTGGCCCGTCGGAGTAGAAACAGACATCACTACGTCTAGTGCAATGCATGGTAATTTATGCCTCTTAACAAAACGTGCAGAAATGAAGGAATGAGATGCACCAGTGTCAATAAGTACAAGAGCAGGTATACCATAAAGCATAAATGTACCTGCGATGACTTTCTCATTCTCCTCCACAGCCTGATCATGTCTCAGGGCAAACACCTGGCCAGAAGCTCGTGGCCTCAAATGAGAACTCCCAGCAGACTGTCCCTGCGACCTCTGCTGTACGGTAGCCTGAGAACCCTATCCTGTACCAGAACCAGAACCACCTCCCCCAGACTGTGGACAATCCCTCCGGATATGACCAGTCTCTCCACAATGGAAACAAGCTCCAGAAGCTCTACGGCACTTTTCGGATGGATGGTTCTTCCCACAGTGATCACACTTGTCCTTCTTACCATAACGGACAATACCTCCAGAACCAGAGGAAGAAGAAGATCCAGACTTCTTGAAAGTTTGGGCACGGGGACCCAAAGAACTAGCAGGCCTCGACTGAGGGAAAGACCTGTTCCGCCGAATGCTGTCCTCTGCCTGGTGACAACGGCTCACCAAACCCTCGTAGGACATGTCGTCACCAACCGCCACACGGTCATGGATCTCAGGGTTAAGGCCCTGAAGGAACAGATTATACTTCATCTCTGAGCTATCAGCAATATCGGGGCAATAGGATAGCAGATCAAAGAACCTCTGCTGATACTCATCGATAGACATGGCTCCCTGTCGCAGACTCAGTAGCTCGCCTGCCTTCGACTGACGGAGTGCAGGTGGAAAATACCGCATTTGGAAAGCTGTGCGGAACTCGGCCCAGGTGGCCACTCCTCTCGCCGCAACAAAAGGTGTAGAAGTAAACCTCCACCACCTGCGCGCACGCCTATCCAGAAGATAGCCAAGGGTCTCCACCTTCTGCTCATCGGTGCATTGGAAAGTCTGAAAAGTCGTTTCCATGCGGTCTAACCAGTTCTCCGCATCCTCCGGAGACTCACATCCAACTAAGGGCTTAGGACCCATAGCTAAGAATCGACTCACAGTGAAACGCTCGTCGTCATGGTGACGATGACGCCGTTCTCGACGAGGCTCCCGGTCGGCATCACCCCAACGCCCACCAACACTGCCATGAGAACTCTGGTCATCACGATTTGACATCTACAAAAATACCTCAAGATGAGACTAAATCCCAAGAAATCTTTTGCATGCTCTGATACCATAAATGTAGTGACCCTTACCCGGATCACCTACTAAACAGAACTTATGCATGCAATTAACTTAATTAAACAGATATCAGAATAAAACTGCGGAAACAAATAACATTATACAATCGCAAGTAAAGGAATCTGTAATTATCCAATATTATACAACCAAATCGAATAGCTGTATAAACCCAAACAACAGTAATAAAACCTAGACGAAGCTCCAGCTGGCCAAACACTGACTAGCCCCTCCTGGATCCACCCTCCTCGTCCAATCGCAAACCTGCCCCATGGAATAGGGTGTCCAGAAAATACAGAGTACGAGACGTGAGCATAAAACGCTCAGTGCGAGAGTATGAGTATACATGCATGCAAAGTGAACTCCCTATAGACTCGAGGTCAAGGATCAGATAACAGAGACAGACCGGGCCTTGGTATGTAGCACGCTGTGCCGTCGCTTCAGGAGGTGGCTCCCATACCGAGATAATCGTGGATACGCCGGACCCAAATCGATGGAAGTCCATCCACTAACAGGATAGGGTACAACCCTACTAACAGACATCTCGAAGGAGATACAGCAAGATGCAAATGAATGCAGCATAATATCATGGCATATAAATCATTCGGTCACATAATACATGCATACTCAGTCAGGATATCTCGAACAGTACTTTCGTACCTCAATACAGTGCAAGCTCTACCAACTCTAGGTCCACGCCTATAGTCTGCTCTACACTGCCAAATGATACTACTATCATTAAAGTGCTCTAAAAGACTTAACTAAGCTATTGCATACTCCTAAATATTTATAGGGAGCAAAAGCTATACCTTCGTCCGTCGTTAGCCCTTTGATGTCGATGCCTCCAGAACTTGGGCACGATTCCGCTACGACTACCGAACGCCTCTCCGACCTCCGGACCAAGCCTAAGAAGACTAGAACAGCTCCAAAAGGACTATAAAGGAAAGGAGAACTCGGAATTGGCAAATGAAAGTGAAGTCTCGGCCTTCTATTTATAGACAACGATCGGAACTTCCGATCCTTGATCGGAACGTCCGAACCTCGATCGGAACGTCCGATCCTGCCATCGGAGCTTCCGAAGATCCTGATCTGCCACGTGTCAAAATATCACTTGATGACTCCGGATAGGGGTGATCGGAGCTTCCGGTCCTGATCGGAGCTTCCGATCCAACCACACGTCATGACTGACGTAATAACATCGGTGCCTCCGATCGCTCATCGGAGCTTCCGATCCTGTTCGGAGCTTCCGATCGTGCCTTCGGAGCTTCCGATCCGTCCGATGCCTAATTCAATTAATTAGCATTAATCCTTTAATTACTCAATTAGGGCACGGGCTACTACAGATTTTGAGGACGAAATCGAATCTTAGAGGGGGAGAATTGTAATGCCCCAATTTTATTATAATTGAGTTTAATAGAGATAATCAGAGTTTTTTCAGTGATTGAGGATCGTTTTGATATTTAGCAGGGGGTTACTTTGCAAGATCGGAGAAATAAATGACTGAAATTCAAAAGATAGATTTTATATATTATCTTTAGGCAACTTGCCTCATCATCTCCATCACATCACTCCATCCCTCTCCCCCATTTCGTACGTACTGATCGAAGCCATGGGAGATGCCATTTCAAGCTTTTCTTCCGTCTGATTCGCTCGATCCGACAGTCAGATTTCTATTTCGAGTTGAGTTTCACGATCACCGCAACGAGGGCTTCATTTAGACGTATGTTTTTCTACGATCTCTTGAACTTCGATTTTGTTGAGTTTTCAAAATTTGATAATATTGGAGTATGTCGTTCTTGAGCTAGTATAGATCGTGTATTCGAAGTCGTTTTGGAAAAAGAACGAAGTTTGGATTTTATATGATTTTTGAGGCATTAATTCGAAAATGGTGCTTTTGATTGAGGTTGGAATTGAGTTGTTTGGATGTTTGGTTATGATATTCGAGTTGTTATGATTGTTGTTGATGATTTGAGTTTTTCCGGATAGTCTATTTATAGCCGTTATGCCATCGAAATCGAGTTTGAGTTATCGGTTTTGGTTCGGTTTGATTGGTATATCGAATTTGATTGATTTTGAACTCCGAGTTGATATCAAATCCGTGTCTCGATGTTTTGATAGTTGATTAGAGATTAGAATTGGAGAACTTGGAGATCGGTTACAATCGAAGAGTTGGAAGACGGTATAGATTGTTTGATTTATCGACTTTAAATTTCGAATTGTTTAGAGTTTGAATCGAGTTGTCTTTTGTTTGACAGGATTGATTGATGCTTCGAGAATAAGGTAAAAGTCGACATTGAAATGAATGGGAACGAATACTCGAGATCGACTTGTTCTCGAGTTCCCGAAAATCACATACTACATATTTATTTTCTTGAGTGAATTTGATTGTTATTCTATTTTCACTTGCATTCATATTGAGCCGACTTTCGATTCGTTTTGAAATTAGATGTTTTAGGGAGCTATATTGAAGTGGCTTTGAATTTCGAGTTTTTCCAATTGCCAGAATACTTCTTATAGTTGCTCTGAAGTCTAGGGGATCGAGTTGCTCGACTTCCACCCCAAAAGGGTGCGTCGGTGAGTTGTCGTGAAGACTTGACCCCGGGATCCCAACTGAGTACTGATCGATTTTATGATTATCTTACTTGATAATCTCGACTTTTAAATTCATGCATTCATTCAATATCATTTCGATGTTATGATTTATGTTGACACATTTCGATTGAAGTGTTTATTTGATATTGAGTGCATGTCTCTTTTACTTAGAAATTATATTTCTAACCGGATTATTCCGGCTGTTGTTTTTGTTTTGTATGTGTAACTTGGCAACAGGAAGATCAGGAGCTGGACCGAGTCGTCTTGGTTAGCTTGGGGGTGAGATTGATAGAAGTGAGACACCGTGTATCTTAGGGTCGTACCTTTTGGAGTTGTATTGTTTTGTTTAGTCGAACGAACCCCTACCGTAAAACTTGTACTGTTAAACATCGTTTTGTTGGTGTTTCAACTCCTTAGATCTCATGGATTTTTGATGTTTGAACCTGGGTTGCTTGGATTTTGGATTCGAGTTCGTAAAGATGTATTTTTATGCTTTGGTTTTTCTGCAGCCGAGTTGACGGCGCGGGCGCGCCTTTGTTTTGCGAGGTCACGGCGCGGGCGCGCTGTTTCTTGCGAGGTCACGACACGGGCGCACTGTTTCTTGCGAGGTCACGACGCGGGCGCTCGGATTATTGGCGCGGGCGCGTTGTCCTTTGCGAGACTCCAGCGCGGGCGCGCTGTTGTTAAAAAAAAATAATAATTTGATTCGTTTTTATGCGACTCTTCGTGTTTGTTTTTGTTTAATTATTCGAGAATAAGAGATTAGAAAGGGGGTCTCACAGAGCGAGACACTGAATTTTAAAAAAAAAAATAAAATTTTTTTACTTGGCTCTTGCTTTATTCAATTGATGTTTAATGAATGTTATTTATTTAGTAGTTGCCCTAAATGAGATTAGCAACCCGAGGTCCCCACAACAGGTGGTATCAAAGAGTTAAGTTTCTCGGACTAGGAATAGATGAGCGGGGTAGATCGAGTCGTCTATTCTGATTTAATTAATCTTGAAGCATGTTTATTATTTGAAATTATTTACAGCTTTAAGAATTGCATGTTATCTATTTATTTGATGTGATTGGAAGCATGTCTTGACTGTCACTGAATCAGAACTCGATATTTTGAGAAGTCATTGTGTGCTTATCAGAGGAGGGACTGAAACAGAATTGTGTTATGATGTAATGATGACTTGTACACTAATCTGTTTGATTAACAGATATGCCTCCCCGACCAGCACCGAGAGTTAGACAGATATTGGCTACGAATCAGCCTGAACAAACAAATGCTGCACAGGTCCCAGTGACAGTGTCTGAACATGGGCAGGGTAGTACTTCTACTGATGAGTTCAGTGATGCTAATCCGATGGAGAAACTTCTGAAACTATTTCAATCATTCAAACCACCGAAGTTGCAAGGAACAGAGAATGCGGTAGAATGTGAAAACTGGTTGGAGGATATTGAGCAGTTATTCGAGTCTATTGACTATTCAGATGATCGTCGTGTGAGACTGGTTATTCATCAACTGCATGGCCTTGCCAAGAGTTGGTGGATAGCGACGAAGAAAGCATTGGAGAACCAAGGTACTGTTATTACATGGTCTGTATTTCGAACTGCTTTCTATCAGCATTTCTTTCCTGTGTCTTATCGCAAGGACAAAGGAGCAGAGTTTGCAAGTCTACAACAGGGACAGTTAAATATCGAGGAATATGTTGCAAAGTTCACTAGCTTGTTGAAGTTTGCTCCACATATTGCTGTTAGTGATGAAGCTCAAGCCGATCAATTCATCAATGGCTTGAACCCTGATGTGTTTACACTTGTGAATTCGAGAAGACCGAATACCTTTGCCGATGCTCTGAATCGAGCAAAGGGTGCGAAAACAGGGATATTGAAACAACGAGGAGCACAGTTTGTGCCACAGCCAGTGAGACAGTCCCAAGAGCAGCCACAGATTCCACCGCCACCTCGATTTGAAGCTGGAGGTAGTAGTAGTGGAAAGAAAAGTTTCTTCAAGGGCAAGAGCAAACAATTCAAGAGATCTGGTGGTAGTAGCTCTTCAAGTTCAGGTAGCTCCCGACAGTCTAGAGCTGGACAGAGGTCTGATGTGTATTGCACCAAGTGTGGTGGTCGCCATACCAATGAACAAGGCCGAGGTGTATTTTGAAGCTGCCACATTTGCAACAAGATGGGACACTTTGCGAGGGTATGTCCACAACGAGAATCTGAGGGTGCACAGGGTACTGGATCATCGAGACCGGTGGGTCAATCTGCATCTTCTGTTCATTCGTTTCAACCACAACCAGCAGTACATAGTAGAGCAGGAGGAGGAGGAGGTCAGTCAGTGAATCAACCTCCCAGGCAACAAGCACGAGTGTTTGCATTGACAGAAGAGCAAGCACAAGCAGCACCGGACGATTTGATTGCAGGTAACTGCTTTCTTTCTGGTTATCTTGCCTATGTCTTATTCGATACTGGTGCGTCACATACCTTCATATCTGAACAATTTGTTACGTTGCATTCATTGCCTATTGAGTCATTAACTGTTGTAGTGTCTATATCTTCACCGTTGGGAAAAGGTATAGTATCAGTGAAGTCTGTTAAAAATTGTGTACTATAGTATGAAGGTAATGAAGTTGAGCTTGACTGTATCATTCTTGGTTTATCTGATTTGACTGTATAATCGGTATCGATATGCTAACCAAGTACAGAGTAACAGTTTACTGCTTTCAGAAGATTGTGAAGTTCAGACCTGATATGACTGATGAATGGAAGTTCTATGGTAAGGGATCACGAGCCAGAATTCCTTTGATATCTGTTATTGCTATGACTGATTTGTTACAGAAGGGAGCAGAGGGATTTTTTATCTATGCAGTTGATATGCTGAAGTCTAGTCCGAAATTGACTGATATACCAGTGGTGAGTGAGTTTGCAGATGTATTCCCTGATGAGATTCCAGGATTGCCACCGTACAGAGAGGTAGATTTTGGTATTGAATTAGTTCCAGGTACACAACCGATATCGAAAGCACCTTACCATATGGCACCAATCGAACTAAAAGAATTGAAGACCAACTCGAAGATTTGTTGGCCAAAGGATATATCAGACCGAGTGTATCCCCATGGGGTGCTCCGGTATTATTTGTTAGAAAGAAGTACGGATCGATGAGATTGTGTATTGACTACGGCAATTGAACAAAGCAACGGTAAAGAATCGCTATCCTTTACCTCATATCGATGATTTATTTGATCAATTGCAGGGATCGTCAGTATATTCGAAGATTGACTTACGATCCGGATATCATCAACTGAGGATTAGAGACGAAGATATTCCTAAGACTGCATTTAGAACCAGGTATGGCCATTATGAATTCATAGTCATGCCTTTTGGTCTAACGAATGCACCAGCAGTTTTTATGGGATTGATGAATAGAGTATTTCAAAGATATTTAGATGACTTTGTGATCATATTTATTGATGATATTTTGATTTACTCAAAGAATTTGTGTGATCATGCTGATCATCTCCGTACTGTGTTGAGAACATTGCGAGAAGAAAAATTGTATGCCAAGTTGTCTAAATATGAATTCTGGTTGCAACGAGTTGTATTTCTTGGGCATATAATTTCAGGAGATGGCATTTTCGTTGATCCGAATAAGGTAGAAGCTGTGATCAGTTGGCAGAGACCGACATCTGTGCCAAAAATTCGAAGTTTTATGGGCTTAGCTGGTTATTACCGTCGATTCATTCGAGATTTTTCATCAATAGCGAAGCCTATTACATAGCTTACACAAAAGAATGCACCATTTATTTGGTCTGAAGCATGTGAAAGGAGTTTTATCGAACTTAAGAAGAGATTGACTACAACGCCGATTTTGAAAATCCCTACAGGTACTGGTGATTTTATTGTTTATTGTGATGTTTCTCACCAGGTTTTGGGATGTATTTTAATGCAGAAAGGACATGTTGTCGCTTATGCTTCTCGACAACTGAAACCACAAGAAGTCAGGTATCCGATTTATGATCTTTAATTGGCTGCAATTGTTTTTGCATTGAAGATCTGGAGACATTACTTATATGGCGAGAAGTTTGAAATCTTTTCTGATCACAAAAGTCTGAAGTATCTGTTCTCACAATCTGAATTGAATATGAGACAACGACGATGGCTTGATTTGTTGAAAGATTTTGATTGTGAAATCAAATATTATCCGGGAAAATCTCATGCAGCAGCGGATGCCCTGAGTAGAAAGGTTTGTGCTTTATCCTTGTCTACGGTAGGTGTATCTAATTTGATTGAAGATTGTTGTAGTTTTGGGTATGTATTTGAGACAGATAGAAGGCCGATGAGAGTGTATGCAATCAGTGCTGAGCCAGAATTGCTAATTTGTATCAAAGAATCACAAAAAGCTGATCAGAATGTACAGAAATTGATTGAAATGATCCAATCAGGACATCAGTCTGAGTACAAGGTTAGTGACGATGATATCTTGTATGTGAATAATCAAATAGTTATTCCTGATATTGCAGACTTGAGACAGAATATTTTGAAAGAAGCCCATTGCAGTCGCTATAGTGTTCACCCTAGAGGCAGAAAGATGTACAACGACTTGAAGAGTCAGTACTGGTGGAAACAAATGATGTCTGATGTGACTGAATTTGTATCTAAATGTTTGAATTGCCAACAGGTGAAGGCTGAAAGAAAGAAACCACGTGGCTTATTACAGAGTTTATCGATTCCTGAATGGAAATGGGACCACATTTCCATGGACTTTGTAACAAAGTTGCCACGATCATCTCGAGGATGCGATGCTGTTTGGGTGATTATCGACAGATTGACGAAATCTGTGTGCTTTATTCCCTACCGAATGACTTATCATCATGATCAAATGGCGGATCTCTATATTCGAGAAGTGGTAAGACTACATGGTGTGCCAAAGTCGATTGCATCTGATTGAGATCCGAGGTTTACTTCGCACTTTTGGCATAGTCTACAAGAAGCTCTAGGTACGCGCTTACATTTGAGTACCGCTTATCATCCTCAAACTGACGGTCAATCTGAACGAACTATTCAGACGCTTGAGGATATGCTCAGAGCTGTAGTACTTGATTTTGGCGTTACATGGCAAAATTTTATACCACTCGTGGAATTTTCTTATAACAATAGTTATCAGACGAGTATAGAGATGGCACCATTTGAAGCATTATATGGGAAGAAGTGTCGATCGCCTTTGTATTGGGATGATGTTTCTGAGGTACCTGAGTTAGGGCCGGATATGATTAGACAAATGACAAAGAAGGTGAAATTGATATAGCATAGAATGAGAACAGCGCAACACAGACAAACCAGATATTCGAATGTACGACGACGACCATTATCTTTTGATCAGGAAGATAGAGTGTTTCTGAAGATTTCACCGTTCAGAGGCACCGTTCGATTTGGCAAACGAGGAAAATTATCTCCGAGGTATATTGGGCCGTATGAGATTCTCGAGAAGATAGGCAATCTTGCTTATCGACTCGCTCTTCCTATGTCTTTATCTGGAATACATGACGTCTTTCATGTATCGATGTTGAGGAAGTACATATCTGATGCATCTCATGTGATTCGCTCCGATGAAACTGAGTTGGATGACACTCTTAGCTATTTCGAGCAACCTATTTAGATTCTTGATAGGAATACAAAGCAACTCCGAACGAAGACCATTCCATTGGTGAAGATTCAATGGAGTAGACACGGAGTTGAATAAGCAACGTGGGAAGTCGAAGAAGATATGAAGCAACGATTTCCTTATCTATTTCACTGGTGTGAGTTCTTATTTAGTTTTCAGTATTCTTTATTCTTATGAGCATGCAGACTGCATATCTATATTGTTTATGAATTCGAGGACGAACTCATGTCTGAGTGGGGGAGAAATGTAAGGCCCGGGATTAATTAATATTAATCCAACTTTATTTAATTTTAATCCGCGTATATTTAATTTGGGAATATTTAGAGTTTGATTTAAATTCTAATATTCTTAAATTATTTTGGATTGAAATTGAAGTAGAATGAAGGCCAAGGATTGAATTGCAAATTATGATGTTGCCAGGGGTTAAATTGCAAATATTTATAAAGCTATCCAAATTACTATTATTAGATAGCATGTGATACGTGTAATAGGTTAGAGGAAATCAGAATTTCTAAAGTAGAGTCGTTCTTCTTCATTGCCATTTGAAGTTATGAATTTGATTTGTCATAACTTTGGCTACGGTTGTCCGATTTCGATTCCGTAAATTGTTCTGGAATCCTTACGACGAGGGCTTCGATCTCGTGTAAGTTTTATGATATTTTATATGGGTTTCAGAATCATTTATTGAGCAGAGATCAGATTTTATGTTCTTGTTATATTCTTAACATGATATCGATTGTATATGCGCTACTGGATCGAAGTTGGATGGTTGAATGTTTTGGTTATGACTTATAGCATGTATATGGATGCGTATAGCTGCTGATATGATGTTTTGTTACTGAGTTTTATAAGATATATGCTGATATATAAATTTGAGTTACAAGTTTCGAAGTCGGGGTTTACGTCGGTTACCGATTTTGAGTCGCTACGTCGTTTAATCGAGTTTTGGAACTGTTTTGATAGCCGATTTCTAAGTTGAAGGTGTTGTTGAGATGTTATGAATGTTATAGTATTTTTCTTATTCATTTTCAGTTAAGTTTGAAGGCTAAACGACACAAGACGCCGACTTGAACTAATGAAGAAAGAGTTGAGGTCTGAAATGCGATTGATTGATGAATTCTTGATGGTTTTGACTCATTTCTGAAATGATAGATTGATATGGAGTTTGATATATGTATTTTGATTATATCTTACAGATTTGAAAAGTTCAGACCCTCAATAAAAGAAGGTATAATGACGACATCGCAAAGTAGGGACTTTGAAACTCAAGAACGACTAACCTTGAGTTGGCTCACATAAACCACATACTTGTTTATGTTTTTGATTTGATTGTGGTGTTGTCAATCCATCTCAGGTAGTGGATCTTTATATTCGAGTTGATATGATGCTATATTGAATTGATTCTATGCCAAGGTTGCGGTTAACCTTATTTGCGAGTCGTTTACAAACTCGTTATATGGATATCCATGTCAAGATCAGTTATGAATCTTGATGGCTTTGAAGTTATGTGAATCAATTCGTATGCAAAGCGTTTACGTACTCTATTTGTTGACTCAAGTTTAAATAGAGTCAAGATGATTTATTTAACGCTTTCTATATGTTGGTTATACTGAGAATTGTATCTCACCGGAGTTTATCCGGCTGTTGTCTTGTTTTGTATGCGTGCATGACAACAGAAGGGGCAGGAGCTAGTCATCGACGTCATTGACAGCTGGGAGAGAGTATAGCACGTGAGGACTCGGGTTGTAGATGATGTCTTGAACTTTAGAAGCATGAAACTTTGGTCTAGTTTGTTTGGATTACATGTATAAAGTTTGAGATAATTGTTTTCGTTTACCGATCTTTAGCGACTTGTGGATGTAATAAAATGCATGTATAAATGCTTGTGACTTTTTTTATATGTATATGCATGTTTTGGAATTGGTATATCATGTATTGGACCATGTTTGTTGATTTAGAATGGAAGGAATCGAGTTTGACAGCAAAACTAGTTCTGCAATTTTTTCTGGAATTTGGAGGCCGCTCGATCCGTAGAAGTTGACGGATCGAGCGAGCCTTGTAATTTTGCAAATAGAGGATTTTAGTTTTTGGCTCGCTCGATCCGCAGAATTTGACGGATCGAGCGAGGCCAAAGTATATTTCCATCCGAGAGCTGAGCAATTGTGCTCGCTCGATCGGGTGTTTTCACCGATCGAGCGAGACACTGAATTTTTAAAAAAAAAATTAATTTTTTTTTACTTGGCTCTTGCTTTATTCAATTGATGTTTAATGAATGTTATTTGTTTAGTAATTTCCCTAAATGAGATTAGCAACCCGAGGTCCCCACAAGAACACTCGAGACAGATGGTTCTTGAGTTTCCCTTAAATCACATACTTGCATCAATACTTGTTCTAGAATGGGGAACTTGTATTTTGTTGTTTGAAATTTTCTTATATGGCTTAATGCTTTATGTTTTCTTATACATTCATTTTGAGCCTAAATCTTTGATTCAACGGGCAGAACGACCCTTTTTGTTTAGACATTTTGGGGGCTATATTACGAGTGTCCTGGGTTGTAGAAGTTCACCTAGTGTCAGCATACTCCTTATAGTCGCACCAAAGTCTATGGGATTTAGATACGTGGCACCACCTCGATTGGGAGAGTCGGTGAGTTGTTACGTGATCTCATCATCGGGATCCCAAAAGCATAGCAGCAAGTCCTTGATTATCAGAATTGATATCCTAGTTTTAAAGACATGCATTTCATTCGTATGAACATTGAATATGTTGTCTTTATATCATGTTATTGAGATATTACTTGTTATTGCATGTTATGTTGCTTTTACTGGGAATATCATTCTCACCGGAGTTATCTGGCTGTTGCTTTGTTTTGTATGTGTACTTAGAAACAGGTGGGGCAGGATCGAGTCAAAGGAGGCTTGGTTAGCTTCGAGATCAAGGAATAAAAGTGAGACTCGGTTTAGAAGTCGAATCAGCATGTCAATCTAGTTTATATTTTGAAGCATGTTTAGAACTCGAACTTGTTGATGTTTGTAGTATCTAATATTCGAATATTGTGGATTGAATGTTGTCGTTGCATGTATTATGTTTTGTTTTTGTCAAAACTTTCCCGCTCGATCGGTTGAATGTTATCGATCGAGCGGAGCTGGTCTTGAGGCAGACAACAGAGTATGAAACCATGCTCGCTCGATCGGTTGAGTTTTACCGATCGAGCGAGGCTCTGTTCTTCAAAAAAAAAATTTTGTTTATTGCTTTTTAATCTTGGATCTTGCATGCTTAATTATTTTTTAATCTGAGATTAGATGTTTAGAACCGAGGTCTCACATTAAGTGGTATCACAGCGATAAGTTCTTGGTTGAACTAGAAGTGAGCGGGGTAGATCGAGTCCGCTTGTATTGGCTCCTCGCATGTGATTGAGTTATTTAATTGTTTATTTAAATTCCATGAGAGCATGCTTTATTATTTGAGAATTAATTGAATTACATGATTATGTGATTTAAAATTATAAAGCATGGACTACTCGAGATATAACTGTTTTTGTTTATCGACTTGTATCCAAAATTCTGAGAGGTTGAAGGGCACCAAATTGTAGCGATTGAGATATCTTGTGTCCTAACCTTTTATTATCAGGTGGGTCCTCGTCGAGTAATTAACAGAAACCCACCGCCAGTTACTCCTCCGAACGAGCAGGCTAGTACTAAACCTGATCAGATGGATGCCACAGCAACGCCTATGGAAACCTTACTGAAGAGGTTTCAGTCGTTTAACCCGCCAATCTTGCAGGGTACAGAGAATCTTGTTGACTGTGAGAGCTGGTTGGACGACATTGATCAGTTGTTCGATTCCCTTGATTATTCAGATGACCGCCGAACCAGGTTACTCATTCATCAGCTATGGGGTGTTGCTAAGAACTGGTAGATCACGACGAAGAGAGCTATTGAAAATCGAGGTACAACTATTAACTGGAATCTTTTCAAATCTGAGTTTTATAAGCGGTTTTTCCCAGTTTCGTACCGAAAGGATCAGGGAGCCGAGTTTGCCACTTTGAAGCATGGAAACTTGAATATCGAGGAGTATGTATCCAAGTTTGATAGTTTGCTGAGATTTGCACCGCACAATGCCGACAACGAAGAAGCAAAAGCCGACCAGTTCATTAATGGTTTGTACCCCGATATCTTCACGTTGGTAAACAATGCTAGGCCTGGTAATTTTGTGGATGTCATGAATCATGAAAAGGGAGTTGAAGCATGTTTGTTGCGATAGAGAGGAGCTCCATTTGTGCCTCCGCAACTGTAATGCCCCGATTTTATCTTAATTGACTTTATTTGAGATAATCGGAGATTACAGAGTTCAAGAGCCAACTTGATTTTGATCAGGGTCCTTTTTGCAAATTTTGGATTTTTTAGGGACTAAAGTAAAAATTTGGGATTTGTTAGATATTTATAAATTATTTGACTATTCTATTCACTCAACCCTCCTCCTCCATCATCTCTTCCTCCATTGAAGGCGAGAAAACGCCTCCCAAGCTTTCCAGATTTCACCCCGAGCTTGATCCGTCCGTTGGAAATTATTTCTAAAGGCAGATTAGCGATCACGGCAGCAAGAGCTTCGTTCTATCATAAGTTTTTCTCCGATCAGATACATTCTATTTTTTGAATGTTGTTAGAATCGATTCAGTTTCGAGTATGTTGTTCTTGGCATAGTTCTGATCGTTTATTCTCTGTCGGTTTTGAAATAGAGCGTCATTTGGAATTGTTATGATTTTTGGAGGGATTTTCGAAAATGTGAGTTTTGTTATTTGTTGGAATCAGATTGTTTTGGTTGAATGTTGGTTGATTTGAGTTATTGGATTTATATTATGCTGTTTGTGATTTCGGTTTGATTAGAATATAGGCGTTATGCCGCCGGTTTGAGTTGAGGGCTATAGTTGGGTTGAGTTGATTGAGCCATTTTCAGTCATGTTTGAATGTCAATAGTGATCTCGGGCCTTTATTACTTCTTTTACAGATTCGTTTGAAGGCCGTTGAGTTGCGAGGTTGCAGGAGTGGTATCGTTTTAGAGATTGTAGCCGGTATAGTATCGATTCTCTTATTATCGACTAGGAAGTTTGATTGAATCTTGAATGATTTTATTGTTGTTGTTTCCAGGTTGGAGCATCGACGTTTGAAAGAGGTATAAGACGACTTAGACTGGAATGGAACGAGTAACTCGAATCCGACTTGATTCGAGTGTTCCGAAGAAATCACATACTTGCATGTTAATTGAATTACTTGAATTTATTGAATGAGGTATGATTTGCATTGCATTCATCTTGAGCCAAAATCCTTGATTTCAGTGGGCAGGATGGCCTTTTTATGTTAGACATTTTGGGGGCTTTTAGGCGAGTGGCCTAGGCATAGAGGTTCGCCTATTGCTAGCATATTCCTTATAATCGCATTAAATTCTAGAGGATGGAGATACGTAGCACCACCTCGATCGGGAGAGTCGGTGAGTTGTTTACGTGATCTCATCCTTGGGATCCCAAAAGCAAAAGCAGCAACTCTTTTGATTATCCATACTTGATAATCCCGGATTTTAAGACATGCATTTCATTTTGATTTCTCTTGGAATTGCATGGTTGATATTTGAATATCTGGAAGTTGATATATTTCATTCTGAGATGCTTATCTGATATTGCATGCTAGTCTCTTTTACTGAGAATGTTATTCTCACCAGATTATCCGACTGTTGTCTTGTCTTTGTATGTGTGCTTAGCAACAGGTGGGGCATGACCGAGTTAGAGATCGCATGGCTAGATGATCGAGTTGATAGAGTGAGGCCTTGGTGTTTAAGAAGTCGACTATGTAATCGAACTTAGATTTGATTCGTACTCGTTATGCTTTGTATTGAATAAGCTATACTGAAACATGTTCTAATAGTTTGAGATTGTATAACCCTAGAACTATCTTGTATTGAAGCTTGTATGATGTTTGGATGAATTATGTATTGGTTTATGCATGATTTGGATTGAGTTTGGACAAGTTTTTTGCTGTATTTTTATTTCAGAACTGTCACCGATCAATTGGTAAGATGTGACCGATCGAGCGAGTGAGTTTTAGCTAAGATTCTGTTTTTTCTGAAAACTTTCCCGATCAATCGGTAAGATCTTACCGATCGAGCAGAGCACTATTCACGAATTTTTTATTTTTTTTTGCTTTACCTCTTGGAACTTTTTATGATTTTCGATAGGATTAATTCTTAATTAGATGATTAGAATTGAGGTCTCACATTAAGTGGTATCAGAGCGATAAGATTCTTGGACGGAATTTATAAGTGAGCGGGGTCGAGTCCGCATGAATTGAATTCTCACATGTGACTGAGTTACTTAAATTGATTTGTTTAAATACCATGCGAGCATGATTTATTAATTGAGAATTATTTGAATTACATGGCTATGTGATTTAATTTATAAAGCATGATTTACTTGAGATATAACTATTTAGTTATCAACTGGTATCCAAATTCTGAGAGGTTGCAAGGGCACCAATTGCAGCGATAGAGATATCCTGTGTCCTAATCTTTGATTATCAGATGGGTCCTCGACGAGTTATTAACAGGAACCTACCCCCAGTTACTCCTCCAAATGATAAAGCTAGTACAGAAGTCGATTAGTTGGATGCCACAGCGATGCCGATGGAAACCTTGCTGAAGAGGTTTCAGTCGTTTAACCCTCATTTGTTGTTGGGTACAGAGAATCCTGTTGACTGCGAGAGCTGGTTGGATGACGTTGATCAGTTGTTAGATTCCCTTGACTATTTTGATGATCGCAGAACCAGGTTGGTCATTCATCAGCTTCGTGGTGTTACTAAAAACTGGTGGATCACGACGAAGAGATCCATGGAGAACCGAGTTATAGATATTTACTAGAATCTGTTTAAGTCTGAGTTTTATAAGCTGTTTTTCCCTGTTTCATACCTAAAGGACAAGGGAGCAGAGTTTGCCAATCTGAGGCAATGGAATTTGATTATTGAGGATTATGTGGCCAAGTTTGATAGTTTGCTGAGATTTGCACCGCACATTGCTGACAATGAAGAAGCTAAAGCCGATCAGTTCATTAATGGTTTGAACCCTGATATCTTCACGCTGGTAAACACTGCTAGGCCTGATAATTTTGCAGATGCAATGAATCATGCAGAAGGAGCTGAAGCAGGTTTGTGGAGACAGAGAGGAGGTCAGTTTGTGCCTCAGCAGCAGAAAGGAAAGTTCCAGGCACAACCTTCTCAATACCAGAACCAACCGTCCCAATACCAGAATCAATATTTTCAATTTCAAAATCAACCACCGAGTTCTGAAGGTGGTAGCAGTGGAGGTAATATAAAAGATTACTATTTTCCGAAGGGGAAACAGTTTAAGAAGCACGGAAGAAGTTCTTCGAGCTCTAGTGGTTCGAGGCAGTATGGATCTGGACAGAGTTCGATTCAGTCAGGCATGTTTTGTTCCAATTGCGGAGGTCGTCACTCCAGTGATCAATGTAGAGGTATTTTTGGAAGCTGTTATATCTGTAACTAGGCAGGGCACTTTGCCAGAACATGTCCTCAGCGTGTCCCTAAGCAAGCGTAGAGTGGGAGTTTCTTGAGACAGACAGCTCAGCCTCAGCAGCAAGCACCTACTGTCCACTCTTTCCAACCTCAGCAACAGAATAGACAGGAAGGTAATCAGTATGCAAATCAGCCTCCCAGACAGCAGGCACGAGTTTTTGCTCTGTCTGAGGATCTGCAGACTCAGGCTGCACCCGATAATGACAGATCAGATAACGATCGATTTTGGGTTTTCTATTCTTATTGACTGATAGATACGAGTGAGTCTCTTTCCTTCTTATTGAAGAATCTGTTTAATGTTTATCGTACCTCTAAATTTTTTTTGAATCATTTGAATTGACGAACACTCCTGTAGTGTTGTTAATCATTCTTTTAACCGGATCTTTCAGAAGAATTAGTTGGAAATAGGAATTCTTATCGATGATTTACTTGTATTTTGGAATAAGAATTGTACTCATCATTCAGAGCTTTTGAGAATCGTATAGCAGATGTTTGTGCCGAACAGTTGTATGCTATTCTTCATTGTCTGAATTCTTTTTGGATCAAATTGTCTTCCTCGATTTTATGATCTGGTGATGAAATTTTTGTCGATCAGCACTCCAGTATACTGATTTCGGTACTGATGATCTTTTAGTACTTGACATTATTCTTATCGAGATTGTGGGATGTATTTTTATTCAGAGGAATCACGCTCTAGTCTAGACAACGAGACAGATGAAGACGCTTGAGACTCAATGTCTGAATCTAAACTTTGAGCTCGCAACGATCTTATTGATTAGAAGATCTGTTACCTATTGTCTTATGAGGATATTTCCGCGATCTTTTCTAAATCTTAAGAGTTGGAGTATTTATTTTCGCAGACGGAACTGATTTGGAGGCATAGAAGAGAATTAGATTGTATGAGATTTATGACTGCGAATCTTTATCTGGAGAATTGTATGCAACAACGAATGTTTTGAGCCAACGAAATTATTCTTATTTTATCTACTATCTGATTCTGATTGAACGATTTATGGAATCTGCTACCGTATTCCATACAGAGTGACTTTTAATCAAGATCAGAGGATTGATACCTTGTCAGAAGTCGTCAGGTGTCATGTTTTTCCAAAGTATGTCAGTTTAGATAGAGATCCTCGTTTCACTCGTTCTTTTGGCATAGATTTCGAAGAGACTTTGTTGTTTGATTACAGCTTATTTCATTTCAATACCCTCAGAACGACGGACAGCCAGGTCAAACAAGTCGAACTTAGATGTTATGCCTTGAGTTGGAACCAGAGATGATTCGATTGTAACTGAGATTAGAAGGATTTTCTGACGAGAATGAGTCAACTTTCGTTTGACGGACTGAAAGGAGTAATTTGAGAGGCGCAGTTTGTGTTTGAATCGTGTTTGATTTTGAGGACGAAATCTTTTCTAAGAGGGGGATACATAGCACCACCTCAATCAGGAGAGTCGGTGAGTTGTTTACGTGATCTCATCCTTGGGATCCCAAAAGCAAAAGCAGCAACTCTTTTGATTATACAGACTTGATAATCCCGGATTTTATGACATGCATTTCATTTTGATTTCTCTTGGAATTTCATGGTTGATATTTGAATATCTGGAAGTTGATATATTTCATTTTAAGATGCTTATCTGATATTGCATGCTAGTCTCTTTTACTGGGAATGTTATTCTCACCGGATTATCCGGCTGTTGTCTTGTCTTTGTATGCGTGCTTGGCAACAGGTGGGGCATGAACGAGTCAGAGATTGCATGGCTAGATGGTCGAGTTGATAGAGTGAGGCCTTGGTGTTTAAGAAGTCGACTATGTAATCGAACTTAGATTGGATTCGTACTCGTTATGCTTTGTATTGAATAAGCTAGACTGAAGCATGTTCTACTAGTTTGAGATTGTATAACCCTAGAACTATCTTGTATTGAAGCTTGTATGATGTTTGGATGAATTATGTATTGGTTTATGCATGATTTGTATTGAGTTTGGACAAGTTATCTGCTGTATTTTTAGTTCAGAACTGTCATCGATCGATCGGTAAGATGTGACCGATCGAGCGAGTGAGTTTTAGCCAAATTTTTGTTTTTCTGAAAACTTGCCCGATCGATCGGTAATATCTTACCGATCGAGAGGAGCACTATTCACGAAAATTAAAAAAAAAATTGCTTTACCTCTTGGACCTTTTTATGATTTTTGATAGGATTAATTCTTGATTAGATGATTAGAATTGAGGTCTTATAGCAGCCGAGACTATAGTGACCCGTATCCGTAATTAGCGATTAATGAGTATATTAATTGTGTAATAATGTTGGATTAAGTAAAACATAATTAAGGAAATTCCTAGAGGGTTAACGGAGTCCAGAAATGGATCCAGGACACTCAAAATAGACGGGAAGGTCCTGAGGGTCCGGAGGGTTCAAAAGCTCCGAACCAAGTTAGGAGGTTCCGAACAGGATCGGAGGATCCGAAGTTAGGATCGGAAGCTCCGTCGGTGAGATCAGACATTCCGATCGGGACCAGGGCATGTGTCATCGCTAACATCAGCAAAGTGACATCATGGCTGACGTAATATTGGGCGATCGGACGCTCCGAAGATGGGATCGGAGATTCCGATCGTGTTCGGACGTTCCGAACCGGGTTCGGAGGCTCCGAACTTTGTCTATAAATAGGGGGCCGAGATTTCATTTTCAAGTGCACCTTTCTCTCTCTTCTCTCTGATTCCTAAGCCTTTTAACTCATATCTAGGGAGATCTTGGCATCCAATAAGGAATCCGGAAGTGGCATAGCGATTCAGGCGTCGTAGCGGAGCTGTGGCCTAGTTTTGAGACAAATTGTCATCAGCGGGCTTACGACGGACGCAGGTATAGCTATGGTCTCCTTAAAATATTTAGGAGTATGCAATAACTTAGTTAAAGCTTTTAGAGCTTAAATAATGATGCATGGATATTTGAACTGTAGAGTTGATGATAGGCTGGGAACCTAGAGTGGGACTGCTAGGACTGAAAGAGTGGGTGCCCGGTGAGCCAACTTGTGGCTAAGGGCTTTGATGACTCTTTGTATAAACAATCTTTTGTTTAATATAATTTACACTTTTATTAATGGAAATGACTTTATCTTTCTTCATATTGTTATATTGAGATATACTATTCTTGTTTTGATAAAGACCTTGAATATACTATAGTGTATGTAAGATGTGGTAGAACATGAAGATGTCTATCATGAAACACATCTTATAGTCACTGTGTATTCTAAACTGTTCCTAGTCGATTGAGCCGTCCGATAATAAGGATAAGGATCGCTCGAGTTTGAGACTAGCATTTGCGATGCAGAGTACCACGTTTCATTGGTAAGGAACATAGAGATGTTCGAAGCATGCAAATGGATATTCATACGATGAATGATCGAACTACCCTATCCGGACTTTCCAAGTGGTTATCACTTATCGAGTGGATAAAGTTCGCGGTTTTCGTTGTACACCATTAGTCCTTATTACTTGAAACATCATTGAGACTCTATATGCTAGTACTGTGCTTTGACTCGTTTACCGACTCTATTGGGGTCATCAGGTGTCGGGATTGGGTACAGTTACACCACATATAGGAGTCGATGCTTTGTTGTCAAGGATTCACCACATACTTGCGAGTGTGGATATCCTATGCGATCTGAGGAGATATTAGTGTGACGAATCTCTGGCCAGAGTACATGATGTGTTTTAAGAAATGGTTTCTTAGTAACACATGCGATGTCACTATTTGATCTTCAAGATGTATTGCATAGTTATCGAATCTCGAACGACTCTCGATATACCAATGGTTGTTGATTCGATCGGGATATATGGATGAAGGGACCGTACTGTACGCTAACCAAAATCAATTGGTTCTTGCAGGCACTATCAGTGATACCTAGGGAATCATGGGGCGATGTTGCTAGGCGCTCTTACCATGATTCGATGGGCAAGTCAGAAATTGTTGTTCCGAGTCACAAGGAGTTGTGAGCCCACGACTAGCTGTATCCCTGAACCATTGAGGGTCACACAGAGTAATGGATTTTTAATCCCCGTTGAGATAGTTAAATTTAAAGAGTTAAATTTAATGAACAAAGAAGTTGGACTTCTTAATAATGAGTAGAGGAGTGAGATTTCCTAAAATGACATAGGGATGGGCATTTTTGGAAACCACTGAATTCGGATTCAGAAAAATTTATCTTGACTTTAAAAGGTGCAGAAATGGTTTCTGTGCACATTGGTGAAATCGGTTTATCAATCGGAGTCATGATGAATTTTATATTAATTTCTGAACATGCGGACTTTGCTTGTCGGGCTTGAACTTATGACTAATGGGCCCTAAGCTGTTAGCGGCCTACATTATAAATAAGTTATTGCAGTACAGAAATTACACACAACAGGTCACAAAATTTTCGAAAAACCCTAGTATTTTTCCTCTGAAGTGGCCGGCCCCTTTTCCCCTCTGCTCGGTAAAATCCAGTCTATGAATTTTGAATTACAGTCTGGTTTAACGGATCAAATTCGTTAATCTCTTCGTAGAAACTTCTGATAGATTTTCTAGTGCAATCTATCAGAGGGATTAAATATCCGTTCGTGGACCTGATTGAAGAACAGTTCGTCCATCAGTTCCAGGGATATACAACAAGAGCAGAGCAATCTGTTGGTGTCAAAAATCTCGATTCGAGATTGAAGGTAAAAATTTATAATTGTTATTTAATTTTTACACACACAATTTAATCGTAAGGTTTTGATACCCACTATGGAATCGTTCCATATAAAAATTTTAAACTTTCGCTGCACCGGGTATCAATCCTGATTGATCTGATCGCTGCGTTCTCCAACAAGGACTACCTGTAGTAAGGTACATAAGTACAGACTGAGATAGCCAGCAGGTTTTTCATGCTTATATGTTGCATTTGTGTGTCATATTATTATGCAGCATGTGCATATCATATTGTGTCTGTCCATCCTGTGAGATGAGCCATGTAGGGCCGCTCTGCCCTGTCTGGACGGGTGATGTCTAGTGCCCAGTGACTGACGGGTCATGGGTGATTAGCATCTGGAGACACGGTCCACGTCCTATAGGAATTAGTAGTGTACACAGGGTTTGCTCCCCGGGTTGTACCACTCATGTCCTAGGCGCCATTATTGAGCAGTTGTATACAGTTATCCCAGATATGGATACCCTATCATTTGCATGCATCATATTTGTATGTTTTACCCAGTGCTTTCGTATTGAGCTTAGAGCTCACGTCCAGTCTTTTCTGTGTATCTGGACACCCCATTCGACGGGGCAGGTGTAGGTGCAGGGTGGAGCACCAGGAGCTTGGATTGGCCAGCGACCAGTGAAGACAGCGAGATTAGCTATAGGTTTTGCCTTTAGGGTTTATTTATTCGATTGGGTTGTATAATCAAATTTATTTAACCGGTTGTATTCTGCCGGTCTGCTTTTATTTATGTCTTCCGCAGCGATTTATTTTAATGCATGTTTAATTATGCTCTTAACTCTGATTAGGTAGTGGATCCGGGATGAGTCGCTACATTTATTGGTATCAGAGCTCATGCATGCAAGAGACTTGTGATATATTATTAAGACTTTGGGTTATCCTTATAGGATTGATGAGACCTTGGAAGAGGTGATGATGTGGCGATTAGTTTGCCCAGAGACTATCATCATCGGCAGGATTTCTGAAGATTTATCTTATGGGATTCCAGCAAGTGCAGACAAGAGTGATGGATCGTGTCCGAGTTTTCAAGACTTCTACTCATGTGGATCCTAGATTTTGATCGAGTACTAGATGCCAGAGGCAGTGGCAGAGGATTGGATGGGACACACTTGATGTTTGCATCTGTATCGTCCGTACCATGATGACACTACTCTGAAGATTCTCCACTAGTAGTTGGAGAGATTGTCAGATAGAACTTTACCAGGGAATGCCTCGAGTGCCTAAGGCACAACAGGTTTCGAGCGTAAGGTCATTAAACTCATGCAGAACATAGTTTTGCCGGTATGCTTGTACCGATACGTTCGGTAGGCACACGGGAAACTTCTTGTTCAAAAACATGATATGAATACAAGAAGAACGCTGATGGAAGATCGTGAGCAGAAGGGGTCGACTAACATGCACCGACGTAGATCATAGCTGGTTAGCTATCACGAGCCATTTCTCCAGAGTTCTTCGTGGGAGGACATGTAGAGAGACTTGGTCGGGAGTATGCTTGTATCGATGCATGTGTCGATTAGAAGCATCATGCTCAAGAAACGGAGACTTGTGCGATGATTTTAAATATTGTATCATTGTAAGTTGTAAACAGTATTTCAGTTGTAAAGAATCATCATACTATGGTTGTATCATTTCATGTTTGGTTGTACATTTTATTGTATTTTGGATACTGTATATATTACATGGGTTTGTAATAAAGAAATTGTACATAACTTGAAATAAATGATACATGTTTTATTTATCCAGCAATTCGTCAATAATTGTGAGTGATTTTGCCAAGATTAGCATTGTTTTAGTTGATTAGCGTTCAGCTGCTGTAAATCATGGGATTTGAGTGGCCGACTGTGACTATTTGACTTGTGGTTAGTATAGGCTTTTTCCTAGGATTGACCTAGTTAGTCAGAAGACTAAGATAATGCCAGCGATGAGTGGACTCGTCTAGAGGCATTAGGGATATTGTTAGGTTTAGAACATCTTGGCTTTGTTCTAGGTTGTTTCCTCAGAACAGTAGGCTGTCTGACCTTTGTTAGGATTATACTTGTGATGATGGATTATTATCAGGATGCCAGGTCCAGTATATGCTGAGAGTTTTGGACTATGACCATGACTAGACGTGATGGGGCGCAACCCTATGCCAGCTTTACCTAGGAGCTTTCGTGCTTCAGGAGATGGAGGTGGGAAGGCTACTCAGTCTAGGGATTTGGTAGCAGTCACGACAGGGTATGACCTTGGATTAGATATCAGGATTGATATTGATGGTTTGATATCATTTGGTGTGCCAGAGATATAGTTTGAGTATTCTGCTTTGGGAACCAGTCTTGGAGGGATTTCCTTAACGAGTGTGTATTTTGAGCAAATAAGTTTTAACCTTTGGGTTACTGCTAGACGTGTAGATCTAGTAGGTGGACGGATTTCTACCAGCGATGACTAGAGGTTGTCATCAGAGTTGTGGTTAGAGTTTTCCTGTAATAGGAATCATCCAAGAACTTGGATAGGATGTCGTTTCGAGACTTTGACTCGAAAACGAGAAATTCTCCATGATGATTGGTTTCATCTGTAATAGGATTATATCGGACGCTAAGGATTGTATAGGACTATTTGAGATGAAAGGGAAGCATGGTCTATGACCGTGAAACCTTGGTGATTGTCCAGGTGGGTTATTATGGTAAGCTACCTTAGTCTTGAATTGTTGCACAATCTTAGCAAGGATATAATCAGGAGCGTGTCCGAAGATTGTAAGGATCTTTGGGATTCCTTAGTTATGATTCTTGGACTTGACGAGTCGCGATGTTCATCCTGAATGAACGAGGTAAGGATAGTGAGTCCAGTGTTTACGCTAAGTACTGTCTGATATTTTCAGAGGTTGAGCATAAGATTTTCCATGGGATGGAAATGGTCTAGGTTGATAGATCACGAGCGAATATTGGGCTTAGTTTGTCTTGGTGTTTGCCTTGGGTGAACCAGACAACGTTGGTAGTGCTAAGGTGGCACGGGATCTGTGCTAATGACTACCAGTGACAATTGGCTAACTCTATCAGAGTTAGGTCGATTAAGTTTAGTGTACGAGGCAGTTGTCGATAGACTACTAATAGCTATTTTCTAGTTATCCAGTATGGGTGTGTTGAAACCAGAGCGATTTTGGTATTCCAAGTGTTCGGAAATAGTTCTTCGTGGCAATTGAGTCTTGGTTATTGATTCAGCCACGTAGGGTTAGATGTTCGGTAGTGGTCGTCTGATCGGACGTGTGCGAGCATCAGTAGATCGACGATTTTGATTGGTTGAGTCAATCAGTGAGGATCTGGATATAGCAATCGAGAAATACTTGGGATAGTATTTTGTCGCTTAGTGCTTGGGAGATGAGTACTTGGTACAATATCAGAGCATTCGGAAATCTAGATGATTTAGAGTCTCTAGGATTGCCAGAGACGAATAATTGGGGATTCCTGTAATCAGGGACGATTGCAATTGGACTTGTATGGTCAAGTTAGGTATTAACTTGACAGGAGAAACAAGCAAAGGAATTGTTAATTCCCAGGATAATGTTCTGGTAATGATATCTTAGTATACCGTTGGGTTTGAGATCCAACAAGGATTGTGTACTTACAGGGACATCAGTTGTTTGATTGTGAGGTGTGACATTTGCTGAGACCTAGTTCTCGAGATCCGACAGGGTGTGTCACAAATTTTCATCGTATGGTGCTTAAGATCATTGGGATGATCGAGGCAGTCAAGGATTGACTTAGTAGCCAACATGATTTGCCTTGGGGATCGAAGATTTCGCAAGATTGTGATGGATCGAATTTGTTCTTTCGAGTCAGTGAGTCACATACATGCAGACTGTTTGTCAAAGATATTGCGTTTTAGCAATGAACGACAATCAGAGACGTTTTGTGTGACAAGTTACTTCGAGCATAAGTGTTTTCCCGGAGTGTCTAGGGAATAGATGAATTAGTCTTTTCAGCGCTAAGGCTGATACCTTCAGCAAAAAGGAATGATTTTACTCTGGAGGATCCGTTGGGATTTAGTTTCCAGGATCTTTATGTTCAAACTTGGGAAGTTGGGACGAGCGATGGTGGTATCACCAGAGACTCCGAGTTGAGTTATATCAGACGCATGTTATTGTCGAGTTTCGAGACGAAACAGGAAGCGTTTCCATATGTCTGTGTACTGTGGAATGTCCCAGTCGAGCAGATTGGTAGGAGCTTGCCTTAGTCTTGATGTGTGCACAGTGATTGCAAGTATGCATAACAATCAGGAGGATGTCTATCGATTGAATTCGTGGGTGAATAACCTATGGTCGAGATGATGTATATCATCAGAGGTGTGATAACTTCTATTGCAATCTATGCGTGACTTCGCTGGCCGATGGTTAGAATATGACTTAGTGTCATTATCGGTGAGCGATGATAGTTTTCATCAGGGCACAGTGTTGAGTTATACTAAGAAACATGAACTATGATTGGTACTAGACTGGATGGTCTGAGTTCCCAGTAATTGCTTGGGAAGCTCGTTCACTTCGGTGGAGCATGGGATGGATGACTAGTTTTGAATCATGTTAAGCATTTATGTTGGAGTATAGCTTTGGGTCAACAAGATTCTCTTGAGAGGGAATTTGGGCTTTGTTGTGTCGGCACAGTGTTGGAAATAGTGTTTCCTGACTAGAGGTGTTGAGCACCGAGAACTTTTGGAACCATTAGATAGTTAATTTTGATTAGTGATTAGACGATTGTCGTAAGTCAATCAGGTTTTGATTTGGTCTTCATCAGTCTAAGACTTTTCCTTGAGACGATGATCTCGGTCAAGCGGATGTTTGTATCCTTCGTGGTCAGGAAGATCGTGGTCCGAGTGAAAGATGTATCAGTGTTACGATACGCTAGCGCTAGGGAAGTTCGACTGTCGACCAATAGCGCAGTAATCTTCAGTGAAAGAATATTAATGCGATTAAGCATTAATGGAGCTTATAGGGAATTCGACGAGAGTCTGAGTGTGTCGGAAGCTATTTCGACCAGACACTCAAGTAGTGGTCTATCTTACATTCTCGAGGTATTACCTTAGATTTCGAGGACGAAATCTTTTAAGGAGGGAGAATGTAGTGACCCGTATCCGTAATTAGCGATTAATGAGTATATTAATCGTGTAATAATTTTGGATTAAGTAAAACATAATTAAGGAAATTCCTAAAGGGTTAACGGAGTCCAGAAATGGATCCAGGACACTCAAAATAGCCGGGAAGGTCCCGAGGGTTCGGAAGCTCCGAACCAAGTCAGGAGGTTCCGAACAGGATCGGAGGATCCGAAGTCAGGATCGGAGGCTCCGATCGAGATCGGAAGCTCCGTCGGTGAGATCAGACGTTCCGATCGGGACCAGGGCATGTGTCATCGCTGACGTCAGCAAAGTGATGTCATGGCTGACGTAATATTGGGCGTTCGGACGCTCCAAAGATGGGATCGGAGGTTCCGATCATGTTCGGACGTTCCGAACCGGGTTCGGAGGCTCCGAACTTCGTCTATAAATAGGGGGCCGAGATTTCATTTTCAAGTGCACCTTTCCCTCTCTTCTCTCTGATTCCTAAGCCTTCTAACTCAGATCTAGGGAGATCTAGGCATCCAATAAGGAATCCGGAAGTGGCATAGCGATCCAGGCGTTGTAGCGGAGCTGTGGCCTAGTTTTGAGACAAATTGTCATCAGCGGGCTGACGATGGACGCAGGTATAGCTATGGTATCCTTAAAATATTTAGGAGTATGCAATAGCTTAGTTAAGGCTTTTAGAGCTTAAATAATGATGCATGGATATTTTCATTTTAGAGTTGATGATAGGCTGGGAACCTAGAGTGGGACTGCTAGGACTACCTGTAGTAAGGTATGTAAGTACAGACTGAGATAGCCAGCGGGTTTTGCATGCTTATATGTTGCATTTGTGTGTCATATTTGTTGGAGAACTCGGCGATCAAATCAATTAGGATTGATACCCGGTGCAGCGAAAGTTTAAAATTTTTGTATGGAACGATTCCATAATAGGTATCAACCTTACGATTAAATTGTGTGTGTGTAAAAATTAAATAACGATTATAAAATTTTTACCTTTAATCTCGAATCGAGATTTTGGACACCAACAGATTGCTCTGCTCTTGTTGTATATCCCTGGAACTGATGGACAAACTGTTCTTCAATCAGGTCCACGAACGGATATTTAATCCCTCTGATAGATTGCACTAGAAAATCTATCAGAAGTTTCTACGAAGAGATTAACGAATTTGATTCGTTAAACCAGACTGCAAATTCAAAATTCACAAGCTGGGTTTTTCGAGCAGAGAAGGGAGAGGGGGGCGGCGGCCACTAGGTTTCAAAACCCTAGTTAATTTCGAAAATTATGCCTGTTGTGTGTAATTTCTGTACTGCAATAACTTATTTATAATGTAGGCCACTAACAGCTTAGGGCCCATTAGTCATAAGTTCTAGCCCGACAAGCAAAGCCCGCATGTTCAGAAATATATATAAAATTCATCGTGACTCCGATTGATAAACCGATTTCACCAATGTGCATAGAAACCATTTCTGCACCTTTTAAAGTCAAGATAAATTTTTCTGAATCCGAATTCAGTGGTTTCCAAAAATGTCCATCCCTATGTCATTTTAGGAAATCTTACTCCTCTACTCATAATTAAGAAGTCCAACTTCTTTGTTCATTAAATTTAACTCTTTAAATTTAACTATCTCAACGGGGATTAAAAATCCATTACACTGTGTGACCCTCAATGGTTCAGGGATACAGCTAGCCGTGGGCTCACAACTCCTTGTGACTCGGAACAACAATTTCCGACTTGCCCATCGAATCATGGTAAGAGCGTCTAGCACCATCGCCCCATGATTCCCTAGGTGTCACCGATAGTGCCTAAAAGAACCAATAGATTTTGGTTAGCGAACAGTACGGTCCCTTCATCCATATATCCCGATCGAATAAACAACCATTGGTATATCGAGAGTCGTTCGAGATTCGATAACTATGCAATACATCTTGAAGATCAAATAGTGACATCGCATGTGCTACTAAGAAACCATTTCTTAAACCACATCATGTACTCTGGCCAGAGATTCGTCACACTAATATCTCCTCAGATCGCATAGGATATCCACACTCGCAAGTATGTGGTGAATCCTTGACAACAAAGCATCGACTCCTATATGTGTTGTAACTGTACCCAATCCCGACACCTGATGACCCCAATAGAGTCGGTAAACGAGTCAAAGCACAGTACTAGCATATAGAGTCTCAATGATGTTTCAAGTAGTAAGGACTAATGGTGTACAACCAAAACCGCGGACTTTATCCTCTCGATAAGTGATAACCACTTGGAAAGTCCGGATAGGGTAGTTCGATCATTCATCGTATGAATATCCATTTGCATGCTTCGAACATCTCTATGTTCCTTACCAATGAAACGTGGTACTCTGCATCGCAAATGCTAGTCTCAAACTCGAGCGATCCTTATCCTTATTATCGGACGGCTCAATCGACTAGGAACAGTTTAGAATATACAGTGACTATAAGATGTGTTTCATGATAGACATCTCCATGTTCTACCACATCTTACATACACTATAGTATATTCAAGGTCTTTATCAAAACAACAATAGTATATCATAATATAACAATATGAAGAAAGATAAAGTCATTGCCATTAATAAAAGTGTAAATAATATTAAACAAAAGATTGTTTATATAAAGAGTCATCAAAGCCCTTAGCCCTATAGCCAACTAGTCATACTACATAGACCCATTGCTTCGCGATGTTTGTCAAATAATGGTCCTGGCAAGGGCTAAGTAAGTGGATCAGCGATATTGTCTGCAGAGGCCACTTTTTCGACAGTGATGTCTCCTCTTTCCACAATCTCCCGGATGATGTGGTATTTCCTCAGTACGTGTTTGGATATTTGATGAGACCTTGGTTCCTTTGCCTAAGCAACGGCACCCGTGTTGTCACAGTACACCGGGACTGGACCAACAACTTCAGGAATGACGCCCAACTCTTGGACGAAATTCCTCATCCAAACGGCCTCTTTAGCAGCAGCTGATGCTGCAATGTATTCTGCTTCAGTGGTGGAATCCGCTGTGGTGTCCTGCTTGGAACTCTTCCAAGAGATAGCACCTCCATTGAGCATGAACACAAATCCATAGGTTGACTTCGAGTCATCCACGTCACTTTGGAAGCTAGAGTCGGTATAGCCTTCCAATTTTAGTTCTCTTCCTCCATATACCATGAACATATTCTTAGTCCTTCGTAAGTACTTAAGAATGTCCTTCACGGCTTTCCAATGCATTTGACCGGGATTAGCTTGATATCTGCTCGTGAAACTCAGAGCAAATGCTACATCCGGTCTGGTAGATATCATCCCATACATGATACTACCTATGGCTGACGCATATGGTACATGTGTCATTTTCTCTATCTCTTCATCAGTCTTGGGACACATAGACTTGGATAGAGAAACTCCATGACACATGGGTAGATGTCCTCTCTTGGACCCATCCATTGAAAACCGTTTCAATATGGTGTCGATGTAGGTTGATTGAGTGAGTCCTATCATTCTCTTAGATCTATCGCTATAGATCTGTATTCCAAGAATATAGGATGCCTCACCCAAATCCTTCATCGAGAATCTACCTGATAACCATATCTTTGTTGACTGCAACATCCCTACATCATTCCCAATGAGTAGGATGTCATCAACATAAAGTACTAAGAATGTCACAGCATCCTTAACTACTTTCTTGTACACGCATGGTTCCTCCGGATTCTTGATGAAACCAAAATCTTTTATTGTTTCATCAAATTTCTGGTTCCAACTTCTTGATGCTTGTTTTAGACCATAAATTGATCTTTGAAGCTTGCATACCTTATGCTCGCTTCCCATGGATGTGTACCCCTCAGGCTGCTTCATATAGATTTCTTCCTTAATGTCTCCATTAAGAAAAGCAGTCTTCACATCCATTTTCCATATCTCATAGTCATACCATGCAGCTATGGCAATAAGGATTCTTATGGACTTGAACATTGCAACTGGTGAAAAGGTTTCATCATAGTCAACTCCTTTTCTTTGAGTATAACCTTTTGCCACCAATCGTGCCTTGTAGGTCAATACCTTACCATCAGGCCCAAGCTTTCTCTTGTAGATCCATTTACACCCTATTAGAACAATTCCATCGGGAGGATCTACTAAAGACCAAACTTGGTTTGTATGCATCGAATCTATTTCCGACTGCATAGCTTCAAGCCATAAATTTGAATCCGCATCAGAAATTGCTTCCTTGAAGTTTCTTGGATCACATCCAACATCGGGTTCATCTTGATCCCCTTCAAGAAGAAGACCATATCGAATAGGAGGTCTAGAAGTCCTCTCGGATCTTCTAGGTATAGGCGTGTCTATCAATGGTTCCTGAGGTGTAGGATCGTTATTTTGTATTTCGGGTTCTTCTCGAATTTCTTCGAGTTCCATCATCTCGCCTTTCTTATCCAATAAGAATTCCTTCTCCAAGAAGGTGGCATTTCTTGAAACAAACACCTTTGTTTCAGCAGGATAATAGAAATAATATCCGATTGAATTCTTCGGATACCCTACAAAATAACATAAGCTGGATCGACTATCCAACTTATCTCCCACTGTCCGCTTCATGTAAGCAGGACATCCCCAAATCCTCAAGTATGAATACTTAGGAGCTTTGCCATTCCATAACTCGTATGGTGTTTTGTCCACTGCTTTAGTGTGGACGTTGTTCAACAACAATACCGCCGTTTCAAGCGCATAGCCCCAAAACGAAGGTGGAAGCTCAGTGAAGCTCATCATGGACCGAACCATGTCCAACAAAGTTCGATTACGACGCTCCGATACACCATTAAGCTGTGGTTTCATAGGAGGAGTCCACTGAGAGAGAATCCCATTCTCTTTTAGATAGTCCAAAAACTCGGTACTTAAGTATTCTCCACCTCGATCCAATCGAAGTGCTTTAATACTTTTACCTAGCTTGTTTTCTACTTCAGCCTTGAATTCTTTGAACTTTTCAAACGCTTCAGACTTATATTTCATTAAATATAAATACCCATACCTCGAATAATCATCAGTAAAGGTAATGAAGTAGGTGTGGCCATATTGAGTACCAACTCTAAATGGACCACAAACATCTGTATGGATCAAATCCAACAGATTTTGACTACGCTCAGGTTTCCCCTTAAAAGGAGATTTAGTCATTTTTCCTTTCAGGCAGGATTCACAAGTAGGTAGAGAGTTAATATCAGACATATCAAACATGCCCTCTCCCACTAGCTTGTTCATCCTCCTTGAGGAAATATGACCTAGCCTAGCGTGCCAAAGGTTTGCCGGGTTTTGGCTATCGATTTTCCTTTTGTTTGTTGTTGCCGGTTTATCAACATAATTTATTGGAACGTCTTTTAGTTTTAAGTTGTATAGATCGTTTTTAAGTTGTCCATTTCCAATCAAACATTCATTCTTGTAAATATTGCAAATCCCATTCACAAAATTGCAAGAATAACCATCTCTATCAAGCATAGAAACAGAAATAATGTTTTTAATCAAATCCGGAACAAATAAAACATCTCTTAAAAGTAACTTAAAACCGTTCTGCAAAATTAAATAAACATCTCCCACGGCTTTAGCTTCAACTCTGGAACCATTTCCGAGCCTCAGCTGGGTCTCACCCATTCTAAGCCTGCGACTTCTTGTCATCACCTGCAAATCATTGCAAATGTGAGATCCACATCCGGTATCCAATACCCAAGAAGTAGTATTAAGTGAAACATTTATTTCAATATAGAACATACCCTTCGCAGTTCGCAACTGCTCTAGATATTCCTTGCAGTTACGCTTCCAATGACCGGGCTTCTTGCAGTAATGGCAAACATCCTTGGATTTTTCCATGTTTGAAGCCTTTGTCTTGTACTTCTTCTCGGGTTCGATTTTCTTGGGTGGGGCAGAACGTTTCTTGCCCTTTGTACTTGGCCCCTTCTTAGCAGAAGAAGAGGAGCCCACCAAGAAAGCCGGTTTATCCTTCTTTAATGTGGATTCATATGTCACAAGCATATTGACCATCTCTTCAAGGGAGGCCTCTATCTTGTTCATATTGAAATTCACCACAAATCTGTCAAACGAAGAAGGAAGAGACAGAAGTAGTAAATCCACGTTGAGTTCATGCTCCAACACCAAATCAAGGGTTACCAACTTCTGTATGAGCCAAATCACTCGTACCCCATGATCACGGACCGAAGTCCCTTCACGCATGCGACACGTCATTAGCTCCTTTACAGTAGCGAACCTTTCAGCCCTCGATTGAGCCCCAAAAAGTTCCTTGAGTTGAACGTGAATGTCAGCAGCATTCACGGTGTCCTCAAATCGCCTCTGGAGTTCATCAGACATCGAGTCTTGCATATAGCATTTGGTCTTGATATCATGGTCCCACCATGTATCAAGTTTGGCTAACTCTTCCGGACTTACGTCAGCTGGTGCTTCCTTCGGAGGAGATTTTTCTAACACGTAGAGCATCTTCTCCGAAGTCAAGACAATCTTCAACTTACGGAACCATTCCGTATAGTTTGCGCCAGTCAACTTATTTTGTTCGAGGATCGAGAAAAGTGGATTACGCGAATTCATCTTATGAAATACTGAAAAGAAACAGACAAATATCAGTGATTGTTTAAGCAATTTACTAAGACATAAAATAGGCAAAATTTATTTTATGAATCTCACTCCCACTATTTTAACGATTTCACTACCCTCTAGTGAAAACGGGAAACTGTTTTCCTTAGTGAGAACATGGAGTCCAATTGACAAACTATGGTCCCGAATAATATCAGCCAACCATAATTTTCAAAAGGTAGAGCACAATTGCTTCCAAAGCAACCTCCATGTTATTACCTCATGTCCAATAAGGGCCCAATAATATGACGCCGTTTATTGTGACATGTCAAGATGACCCATAAATATTAAGTTGTGATGGACGGTCGCCATGTGGATCCCCCAATAATATGAGCCGATCTCATGGGAGTTCCACCCAACTTACAACATGTGTCGATCCAATGTACAGCTTTCCGACGAAAGGGCCCCCCCCAATAATATGAGCCGGACCGTATCCGCGGGTAGCATCTCATACATTGATCGTTGATGGAAAGTAGGAACATTTAAACAAATTTAAATTTCCTTTATTTATCTTGATATCAATTTTAAATCATATTTAAAATGAGGGATTTTAATTTATAAAAATTTGTCTCATCATTTTTAAAATTTTGTATGCTTGTCGGATTCACACAATTTTGTCTAAAACATGCATACAACAATAATATCACATATTATATGGGATGATCGATTCCATTTCTAATCGACCCGTGGTTGCCAATCACGAGTCTTAGTCCAATCCTAGGTAATATGCAGTATGCAATGCAATCCTATTACATTTGCTTCCAATTTACATTTCTTCTGTCTTTATTGTCTGCTGGGCCCACCTCCATCTTCAAATCTTGATCTCCCACTAAATCTAATGTATTTACAATAAATAACAATGACAAGTAGGGGATACATTTTTAAGGGGTGGGAACGGGCCATAAACCAAGCCCACTTTTATTACATATGACAATTCATATTGGGCCATAAACCAGGCCCATTAATAAAACCAACAACAATAAAAACAAATGTAAATTCCTAACATACACCTACAAAATTGGTCATGGCAATCGATCATCCTTATCCAATAACATTTAATTCAAAATTAATTTATTGGATAACATGCAATGGCAATTTAAATTTAAAAGGATAAAATCATATTTCATATATAAAATCTTATTTTACATACAAAATCATATTTTATCTTTTTATCAAATAAAATCATATTTTATCTATAAAATCCAATTTTATACATAAAATCATATTTTACTCAATATATCCATAAGATCATATCTTATCATCAATTTTACCAAAAATAATTAATTTCAATATTCAATTTAACGGATAAAATATTTAAATTTTCCAAAAATTCAAATTTATCCAAAAATCAAATTTAAAATTTTCGGACTCGAACAATTCGATCCGACGCCTCGTGGACCAATCAAAAACAATTTTCGATCGGACCAAAAATAGAATTTTAACATATTAAAATTTAATTTAAAAATTAAAAAAAATAATTTTTCCCCCGGGCTGCCCGCGCCTTAATGGGGTCGGGCCGGGCAGCGCTGTGCGCTGCCCGGGTTTTTGCCCGAAATTTTTTTTTTTTTTATTTAAAATATTTATTTTGTTTCAAAAACCGAGGCTTAAAAAATTTTTGTACAATCGATTAATTTAATCGCTTGATCTGAGCAACCTGGCTTTGATACCACTGTTGGAGAACTCGGCGATCAGATCAATTAGGATTGATACCCGGTGCAGCGGAAGTTTAAAATTTTTGTATGGAACGATTCCATAATAGGTATCAACCTTACGATTAAATTGTGTGTGTGTAAAAATTAAATAACGATTATAAAATTTTTACCTTTAATCTCGAATCGAGATTTTGGACACCAACAGATTGCTCTGCTCTTGTTGTATATCCCTGGAACTGATGGACGAACTGTTCTTCAATCAGGTCCACGAACGGATATTTAATCCCTCTGATAGATTGCACTAGAAAATCTATCAGAAGTTTCTACGAAGAGATTAACGAATTTGATCCGTTAAACCAGACTGCAAATTCAAAATTCACAGGCTGGGTTTTTCGAGCAGAGAGGGGAGAGGGGGGCGGCGGCCACTAGGTTTCAAAACCCTAGTTAATTTCGAAAATTATGCCTGTTGTGTGTAATTTATATACTGCAATAACTTATTTATAATGTAGGCCACTAACAGCTTAGGGCCCATTAGTCATAAGTTCAAGCCCGACAAGCAAAGCCCGCATGTTCAGAAATTAATATAAAATTCATCGTGACTCCGATTGATAAACCGATTTCACCAATGTGCATAGAAACCATTTCTGCACCTTTTAAATTCAGGATAAATTTTTCTGAATCCGAATTCAGTGGTTTCCAAAAATGTCCATCCCTATGTCATTTTAGGAAATCTTACTCCTCTACTCATAATTAAGAAGTCCAACTTCTTTCTTCATTAAATTTAACTCTTTAAATTTAACTATCTCAACGGGATTAAAAATCCATTATACTGTGTGACCCTCAATGGTTTAGGGATACAGCTAGCCGTGGGCTCACAACTCCTTGTGACTCGGAACAACAATTTCCGACTTGCCCATCGAATCATGGTAAGAGCATCTAGCAACATCGCCCCATGATTCCCTAGGTATCACTGATAGTGCCTACAAGAACCAATAGATTTTGGTTAGCGTACAGTACGGTCCCTTCATCCATATATCCCGATCGAATCAACAACCATTGGTATATCGAGAGTCGTTCGAGATTCGATAACTATGCAATACATCTTGAAGATCAAATAGTGACATCGCATGTGCTACTAAGAAAACATTTCTTAAACCACATCATGTACTCTGGCCAGAGATTCGTCACACTAATATCTCCTCAGATCGCATAGGATATCCACACTCGCAAGTATGTGATGAATCCTTGACAACAAAGCATCGACTCCTATATGTGTTGTAACTGTACCCAATACCGACACCTGATGACCCCAATAGAGTCGGTAAACGAGTCAAAGCACAGTACTAGCATATAGAGTCTCAATGATGTTTCAAGTAGTAAGGACTAATGGTGTACAACCAAAACCGCGGACTATATCCACTCGATAAGTGATAACCACTTGGAAAGTCCGGATAGGGTAGTTCGATCATTCATCGTATGAATATCCATTTGCATGCTTCGAACATCTCTATGTTCCTTACCAATGAAACGTGGTACTCTGCATCGCAAATGCTAGTCTCAAACTCGAGCGATCCTTATCCTTATTATCGGACGGCTCAATCGACTAGGAACAGTTTAGAATATACAGTGACTATAAGATGTGTTTCATGATAGACATCTCCATGTTCTACCACATCTTACATACACTATAGTATATTCAAGGTCTTTATCAAAACAACAATAGTATATCATAATATAACAATATGAAGAAAGATAAAGTCATTGCCATTAATAAAAGTGTAAATAATATTAAACAAAATATTGTTTATACAAAGAGTCATCAAAGTCCTTAGCCACAAGTTGGCTCACCGGGCACCCACTCTTTCAATATTATTATGCAGCATGTGCATATCATATTGTGTCTGTCCATCTTGTGAGATGAGCCATGTAGGGCCGCTCAGCCCTGTCTGGACTGGTGATGTCTAGTGCCCAGTGACTGACGGGTCATGGGTGATTAGCATCTGGAGACACGGTCCACGTCCTATAGGAATGAGCAGTGTACATAGGGTTTGCTCCCCGGGTTGTACCACTCATGTCCTAAGCGCCATTACTGAGCAGTTGTTTACAGTTATCCCAAATATGGATACCCTATCATTTGCATGCATCATATTTGTATGTTTTACCCAGTGCTTTCGTATTGAGCTTAGAGCTCACGTCCAGTCTTTTCTGTGTATCTGGACACCCCATTCGACAGGGCAGGTGTAGATGCGTGGTGGAGCACCAGGAGCTTGGATTGGACAGCGACCAGTGAAGACAACGAGATTAGCTGTAGGTTTTGCCTTTAGGGTTTATTTATTCGATTGGGTTGTATAATCGAATTTATTTAACCGGTTGTATTCTGTCGGTCTGCTTTTATTTAAGTCTTCCGCAGCGATTTATTTTAATGCATGTTTAATTATGCTCTTAACTCTGATTAGGTAGTGGATCCAGGAAGGGTCGCTACAGAGACAGTCTCAGAATCAACCGCCTCAGTATCAGAATCAGTCATCGCAGTATCAGAACCAACCACGGAGGTATGAAGGAGGAAGCAGTGGGGGTATTATAAAGGATCATTTCAGAGAGAAAGGGAAACAGTTCAAGAAGTCAGGGAACAGTTCTTCTAGCTCCAATGGTTCCAAGCAGTTTGGTTCAGGACAGAGTTCTGGATTTTCATCTTTGTTCTGAAGCAAGTGTGGAGGTAGACACTCCCAAGAGCAGTGTGTAGGAGTTTTCGGGAACTTCAATATCTGTCAGCAGCCAGGACACTTTGCTAAGGTGTGTCCTCAACGAGGTAAATATCAAGCTGAGAGTGGGAGTTCTTCTAGACCTACAGCTTAGCTTGAGAGGCAGACTTCTGCGGTTCACTCCTTCCAACCTCAGCAGCAGAACAGACAGGGAGGTAACCCAAATGCAAACCAGCCTCCGAGACAGCAGGCACGAGTCTTTGCTTTGACTTAGGATCAGGCTCAGGCTGCACCTGACGATGTTATAGCAGTCAACTGTTCGATTTTTGGTTATTCTGCTCATGTATTGATAGATATGGGTGCGTCTCACTCTTTTATATCTGGGAAATTTGTTTTGATGCATGCCTTGCCTTGTGAGCCTTTGCCTGCTGTAGTATCTGTTACTTCACCTCTATCAGATTAGTCAGGAACTGTGAAGTTAGATTTGAGTATAATTTGTTAGAATTCAATTGTATTGTACTTGGGCTGTTAGATTTTGACTCTATTGTTGTTATAGATTCTTTAACCAAGTACAGGGCAACCGTCGATTGTTTTCAGATGGTTGTCAGATTCAGATCCGAAATGGCAGACGAGTGGAAATTCTTCGGTAAGGGTTCTCGATCTAAAATAACTTTGATTTTTGTGTTATCGATGACTCGTTTGTTACAGATAGGTGCAGAAGGATTCTTGGTTTATGCAGTTGACGTACTGAAATCTAGCCCAAAGTTGGTTGATATACTAGTGGTTAGAGATTTTGTTGATGTATTTCCGGACGAGATTCCTGGATTTCCGCCTATTCGAGAGATCGAATTCAGCATTGATTTATTGTCAGGTACTCAACCTATTTTCAAAGCTCCTTATCATATGGCACCGGTCGAATTGAGAGAATTGAAAGAACAGCTTGAGGATTTGATTGCCAAGGGATACATCAGACCTAGTGTGTCGCCTTGGGGTGCTCCTGTCCTCTTTGTTAGGAAGATGGATGGTTTTATGCGGCTCTGTATTGATTACCGTCAACAGAATCAAGCTATGGTAAAGAACATGTATTCTTTACCTCGAATAGATGACCTTTTTGATCAGCTGTAGGGTTCTTCTGTCTATTCGAAGATTGATCTGAGGTCGGGATATCATCAGCTGAGAGTGCGTGAGGAATATATTCCTATGACCGCATTCAGAACGAGGTATGGTCATTTCGAGTTTATAATCATGCTGTTCGGTTTGACTAATGCTCCAGCGGTTCTTTGGATGAGTTTGTTATTATCTTCATCGATGATATTCTTATCTATTCTAAGAACCGTAGTGACCATGTAGAGCATTTGTGGATCGTCTTGCAGATTTTGCGGGTTGAGCAATTATGTAGGACTCTGAAAATATTAAGTTATTAATTACGAAATTTGAGATTTAAATTCCGATATTGGAAAATATTCAATAGGATTATTTACGAAAATTAGAGATTTTATTTCCGAGTTGAGAATATTTAATTTGAGAATTTTTGGATTTTGAGATTTAAATTTCGGGATTCTTAAATTAAAATATTTAAATATTTGAATTGAATATTTAGAAATTTAAGATGGAAATTCCGAGTTTCGGGAATTGAAGAGGATTTTATGAGAAGGTGAAACTCGAGCAGGGACTATTGTGCAAATATCGAAGTTTCAAGGGCTAGAATGCAATTTATATTTTTAATTTTAATACAAGAATATTTAATTTGAGAATTTTGGAGTTTAGATTTAAATTCTAATATTCTTAAATTATTTCGGATTGAAATGGAATTAAAAAGATTGGCCGAGGACTATTTTGCATTTTTTGAAAGTTTTAGGGACTAAACTGCAATTTGGCTTGAATATATCCTTTTCTCACTTGATTAGTCAGCCTATACACGTGAATACCATCAGAAGAAGAAGAAAAAACCAGAGAAGTCGAGAAAAGCTTTTCTCACGCCATTTATGTTTTTTCAAAACCTTCGATTTTCGACATCCGTCCGTCAGAATTCAGATTTGAACATATATTCGCGATCAACTCTTCGAAAGCTTCGTTTTAGTGTAAGTTTTCTTAAGTTCTATCACACTTTGAGTTTTGGTGTGAAGATGGAATTGAAGTATTAATGTTAATATATGTTCATGAACTCGTTGCGATTACGTATTCGAAGACGGATCAGAAATAGAACGTTATTCGGATTTGTTATCGATTTTAGAAGAAATTTCCGAATACTTTCAATTCTGAATAGTTGAATTGAACGTGTATATGTAACGCCCTAAATTTATCTTAATTGACTTTATTTAAGATAATCGAAGATTGCAGAGTTCAAGAGCCAACTTGATTTTGATCAGGGTCTATTTTGCAAATTTTGGATTTTTCAAGGACTAAAATGTAAAATTGGACTTTATTAGATATTTATAAGCTTGTTGACTCATTCCTTCTCCTCCCCAATGTCTTCTCCTCCATTTTTGGGCCTCCAAGCGTTTCTTCAAGCTTTTCTTCTTCGGTTTTTGCTCGATCCGTCCGTTAAAATTTATTTCTAAAGGCAGATTAGCGATCACGGCAGCGAGAACTTCGTTCTATCATATGTTTTTCTTCGATCAGTTAGAATTCTATTTTTGGATGTTGTTAGAATCGATTGAGTTTCGGTTATGTCATTCTTGAGATAGTTCTTATCTATTATTCTCAGTCAGTTTTGAAATAGAGTGTCGTTCGGATTTGTTATGATTTTTGGAGGCATTCAAAAATGAGAATTTTGAGATTTGATTTGTTGAGTTGTGTTTGTTGTTTTTGAGATAGTTATTGAGTTATTGGATCGACTTTCTGCTGTCTGTGTTTTCGGTTTGATCAAAATATAGCCGTTATGCCGCCGGTTTGAGTTTTGGACTATAGTTTGGTTTGAATTGATTTGAACCGTTTTCAGTCAAGTGTGAATGTCGATATTGATCTCGAGCCTTTATTATTTCTTTTATAGATTCATTTGAAGGCCGTGAGTTGAGAGATTTCAGAATTTGAATAGTTCTAGAGATTGAAGACGGTATAGTATCGATTTTGTTATTATCGATAAAGTATATTAGAATGAATCTTAATTGAGGAATCGTTGTTGTTTCCAGGTTTTGGAGAATCGACGTATTAAGAAAAGGTATAAGACGACATAGACTTGAATGTAAAAATTAACTCGAATCCGACTTGATTCGAAGTGTTCCGAAGAAATCACATACTTGCATGTTAACTGATTTGCTTGACTTTAGTTGAATGAGTTATGATTTGCATTGCATTCATATTGAGCCAAATGATTTATTTCATTTTTAATTAGACGTTCTGAGAATTATAGCAGGGGCATTGGCAGGCGATTTACTGCAATGACCGACTTAACTCTCTATAGTTGATTCAGAGTATAGAGGATTGAAATACACATCATCCACCTCGAAAGGGGAGTTTGGTGTGATTGTTTGTAGTATTTCATCCTCGGGATCCCAAATCAAAGAAGAAGAGAATAACCGGAGTACCTTTTGATTATCCAGACTTGATAATCCCGGATTTCAAAGACATGCATTTCATTTTAGATTTCTCTTTGAATTGAATGGTTGGTATTTGAATATCATGAAGTTGATGTATTTCTTGTTTTAGATGCTTATTTGTTATGGCATGATGTTTCTTATACTGGGAATGTTATTCTCACCGGATTATCCGACTGTTGTCTTGTCTTTGTATGTGTGCTTGGAGACAGGTGGGGCAGGACCGAGTCAGAGATCGCATGGCTAGGTGGTCGAGTTGATAGAGTGAGGCCTTGGTGGTTTAAAAGTCGAATATGTAATCGAACTTAGATTGTATTCGACTCGTTATGTTTTGGCCGCGCCCGAGAGGTAGTTTTCTACCGCCCGAGCGCAACACCCCTTTTTTTTAAAAAAAACTTATTGATTTCTTTTAAATCTTGGATCTTGTATGCTTTATTGTTGTTTAATCCGAGATTAGATATTTAGAATCGAGGTCTCACATTAAGTGGTATCAGAGCGATAAGTTCTTGGTTGAACTGGAAGTGAGCGGGGTAGATCGAGTCCGCTTGAATTGGCCCTCTCATGTGATTGAGTTATTTATTGATTATTTAAATTTCATGCGAGCATGCTTTATTATTTGAGAATTAATTGAATTACATGATTATGTGATTTAAATTATAAAACATGGACTACTTGAGATATAACTGTTTTTTTTTATCGACTTGTATCCGAAATTCTGAGAGGTTGAAGGGCACCGAATTGCGGTGATTGAGATATATTATGTCCTAACCTTTGATTATCAGATGGCTCCTCGTCGAGTAATTAACAGAAACCCACCGCCAGTTACTCCTCCGAACGAGCAAGCTAGTACCGTAACTAATCAGATGGATGCCACAGCGACGCCTATGGAAACCTTGCTGAAGAGGTTTCTGTCATTTAATCCGCCTTTGTTGCTGGGTACAGAAAATTCCGTTGACTGTGAGAGCTGATTGGACGATATTGATCAATTTTTTGATTCCCTTGATTATTCTGATGACCGCAGAACCAGGTTGGTCATTCATCAGCTTCGAGGTGTTGATAAGAATTGGTGGATCATGACGAAGAGAGCCATGGAAAACCAAGGTACAGCTATTAACTGGAATATTTTCGAATCTGAGTTTTATAAGCGGTTTTTCCCAGTTTCGTATCGAAAGGAAAAGGGAGCCGAGTTTGCCAATCTAAGGTAGGGGAATCTGAATATGGAGGTGAAACGACCCTAAACTTCTAATGTAAATAAACTTAAATAAAAATGCGAGTTTTTCAAAAATTTTGGCATGAACCATCTGTTTATTTTAAAACCCACTTGACACAGATAGAAAACAACAAAAGCAACCGACAACACAGGTAAACTAGTCCAGAATAAATGAAAGAGAAACTAGGGAAAAAAGTTCAACATCACAAGCATCAAAATTTTACAATTTAACCCTCACAGACCAAGAAACAAATCTTAAAAATCATTTCATTTACATATGCCAAATAAACAAAATAAATATTTCATAAAATTTAAGTTTGAATAAACTGGAAGAATAGCATAGTTCGGAGGGATGTGTCAAGCCCGCATCGCAGTCCACTCAAGATTCATGCCTCTCGGTCTCAACAAAGTACAACCTGCACCAAGCATAATAGTGAGCCTAAAAGCCCAACAAGATTTAAAAAATACATCAAGGGTTCAAAATAATGCATCATACTAAAAATAGTACTAAGTACACTTGTGAATCTCACACGAAGAGGGAAAAGTCATAACATGCTCGAAGTAAGAAAAATAGCAATATGCGATGGAAAACACATTCATGAATCAATTATCCTTTACTTTTACTTTTGAATTTGGATCCTCGATTGTGACTATGGTTTTGATCGATCAATGGCTATAGTATACAATGCCAACAAGGAAACCGAGTTCTTCTCGGCCCCACATTGCCCCTCTGATTTTTTAGGGAAGTCAAGATTTCTCCCAACCCCGATCTACACGTTTAATTTTGTAGGGAAGCCGAGATGTCTCACGACCACGATCTACACGTCTCATTTTGGCAAGTGACCCAGGGCATCCCCTGACCCATCATTGCACGTCTAACTCACAATAAACTCACTTCATTCATTAACCTTTCCTTTCATTCAACAATTTCTTATTTCAACATTTATCTTTACAAGCATTCTTTAAATAAGACTTCGGGACTAGAATATAAATGAATTTTGAAGTCACACACGCGAATAAATGGGCGTTGAATAATTTAAAGACATAAACTCAAAAGATAGCATGACATAACTTTTAGGGATGATTGGAGTGTAGGGGAGCACTCCCGGCTTAAATGCTTTCCTCCTTCCACTAAAGTTTACGCTCACAAGGGCTTAACTCGAGCGGTTAACCCATAAAATCCATAACTCATCCTATTAAAATTAAAAAGACTTCCCGTTCGAACTGTCACTTCAAAAACACCTTAAAATACTCCTATGACCAGTATTCACATTTTATAATTGAAAGAGTGGGTGCCCGGTGAGCCAACTTGTGGCTAAGGGCTTTTATGACTCTATGTATAAACAATCTTTTGGTTAATATAATTTACACTTTTATAATGGCATTTACTTTATCTTTTATCATATTATTATGTTGTGACATACTATAAGATGTTTAGATGAAGACCTTGAATATACTATATTGTATGTAAGATATGGTAGCACATGGGGATGGCTATCATGAAACACATCTTATAGTCACTGTATATTATAAACAGTTCCTAGTCGATTAAGCCGTCTGTTAATAAGGATAAGGATCGCTCGAGATTGAGACTAGCATTTACGATGCCGAGTACCACGTTTCATTGGTATGGAACATAGAGATGTTCAAAGCATGCAAATGGATATTCATATGATGAATTATCGAACTACCCTATCCGGACTTTCCAAGTGGTTATCACTTATCGAGTGGATAAAGTCCGCGGTTTTGGTTGTACACCATTAGTCCTTACTACTTGAAACATCATTGAGACTCTATATGCTAGTACTATACTTTGACTCGTTTACCGACTCTATTGGGGTCATCAGGTGTCGGGATTGGGTACAGTTACGACACATATAGGAGTCGATGCTTTGTTGTCAAGGATTCACCACATACTTGCAAGTGCGGATATCCTATGCAATCTGAGGAGATATTAGTGTGACGAATCTCTGGCCAAAGTACATGATGTGTTTTAGGTTACTTGGTTTCCTAGTAGCACATGCGATGTCACTATTTGATCTTCAAGATGCATTGCATAGTTATCGAATCTCGAACGACTCTCGATTTACCAATGATTGTTGATTCGATCGGGATATATGGATGAAGGGACCGTACTGTACGCTAACCAAAATCTATTGGTTCTTGCAGGCACTATCAGTGATACCTAGGGAATCATGGGGCGATGTTGCTAAGCGCTCTTACCATGATTCGATGGGAAAGTCGGAAATTGTTGTTCCGAGTCACAAGGAGTTGTGAGACCACGGCTAGCTGTATCCCTGAACCATTGATGGTCACACAAGTAATGAATTTTTAATCCCCATTGAGATAATTAAATTTAAAGAGTTAAATTTAGTGAATAAAGAAATGCGACTTCTTATTTAAAAGTAGAGGAAGTAAAATTTTCTAAAATGACATAGTGATGGACATTTTTGGAAATCACTGAATTCGGATTCAGAAAATTTATCTTGACTTTAAAAGATGCAGAAATGGTTTATGTGCACATTGGTGAAATTGGTTTACCAATTTGAGTCACGATGAATTTTATATTAATTTCTGAACATGCGGGCTTTGCTTGTCAGGCTTGAACTTATGACTAATGGGTCCTAAGCTGTTAGCAGCCCACATTATAAATAAGTTATTGCAGTGCAGAAATTAGACAACATAGGTCATAATTTTCAAAAACCCTAGAGCTCTCTCTCTAGAGAATTCGTCCGCCCCCCTCCCCTACTGTGTTCGAAAATTCAATCTGTGAATTTTTGAATTTGTATACTGATTTAACAGATCATATATGTTCTATCTCTTCGTAGAAACTTCTGATAGACTTTCTAGTGCAGTCTATCAGAGGGATTAAACTTCTGTTTGTGGACCTGATTGAAGAATTGTTCGTTCATAGGTTCCTGGGATATACAACAAGAGCAGATTAATCTGTTGGTGTCCATAATCTCGCTTCGAGATTTTAAGGTAAAATTTATATTGTTTAAATTTTATATTATCAATTTTAATCGTAGGAATTTGATACCCATATGGAATCGTTCCATATAAAATTTTAAAACTTCCGCTGCACCGGGTATTACTTTCTTTTTCGATCCGGAGAACGACCGTGTTCCAACAATAATGGCCCAAACAACCCAACAATCTAGACTCCTGGACAGCCCATAGTCAATAGAAAAAAATCTGCTCACGACACTCCAACTTAAAATGTACATTACTTAATCGATTCTTATCCGAAATAGGTCCAATGTACACCGAAACGATCCTAACATTAATAAAATCAGAGGTAGCCCCTGTCCAGACCTCAAACACCGCCCTTATCAGACGAAGTGACAAAAATTCTGTTTTGGTCATCCTCCAACTATAGCTACCCAAACTCATCCCTCAAACTATTATACCTCAAAAACCTTCAAGAACAACTAATAAAAATGCCCATACCACCAACTAGGGCCCTTGGACAAGTCTTTAGCCCGACGCTACCTTACTTCTCCCCTTTTTCCCAAAACAATAGCCCGACGCCTTCAAAACTCCACGGGGCGACCATCCAACCTATTTGCCCCATGACCAGCCCTATAAATCATCTCTAACAAATCCAAATACACATGTTTAACCCCAAAGAACATACCAAGGTAGCCCCTCCACTCCTTCCATCCATTCATAAAAAATATTTCAATCCAATGTCACAAACTCAATTAAATTTACAACATTTCAAAGCATAAGAATTAAACAACTTGGCCAACTCCATTGGGGGTTTAAAAACCATCATACACACACCTCAAGTGACCGAACAAAAGCAATATACATACTGAATTTGTGAGACCCTGTTTCTAATCTTCTATACTCGGGTTTTAAACAATCAAAGAAAAAGAAAAAGCATGCCAATTTTTTTTTTCTTTTATAAAAGCCTCGTGCCCGCGCGAGCCATCGTCTCGCGCGCGCGCTGGCAACGCGGCCAGAGGATTGCGCTCGCGCGAGGTGATGTTCTCGCGTGCGCGCGGGCAAGATAACCCAAGCCCTCCAGGCATGCTCACGTGCGCGAGGTCAAGCCTCGCTCGCGCGCAGGCCAAACGGGAAAAAAGTGCAGGATCCTGGAAAAATCATTCCAAAAGCCACTCCAATCAATTAAAACCCATACACTCATACAAATCAACATTTAAACATAAAATATTCTAGGTTCTGCCCAAAAGTACAACATATCAAGTTCAACGATAGGGTTTGATCGACTAATAAAAAATAATACAATTTCAAAAGACACAACCCTACGACACGGTGTCTTACTTCTATCATTCTCATCCCATGCTAACCCAGACGACTCGGTCCGGCTCCTGATCCTCCTGTTGTCAAGTACACATACAAACAAAAACAACAGCCGGATAACCCGGTTAGAAATATAATTTCTAAGTAAAAGAGATAGGTATACAATATCAATTAAACACCATATATTTAAATGTATCAATCATCAATAAATCAAATGAGGGTAGATGTATGCATGACTTCAATGCTCGGGATTATCAAGTCAGATAATTGAAATATCAATCGGTACTCGGTTGGGATCCCGAAATCAAGTCATTACGAACAACCCACCGGCACTCCCATTCGGGGTGGATGTCGCACAACTCAACCCCTAGACTTCAGAGCAACTATAAGAAGTATTCTAGCACTTGGAAAAACTCAAAATCCAAGGCCACTTCAATATGGCTCCCTAAATCGTCTAATTTCAAAACGAATCGAATATTCGGCTCAATATGAATGCAAGTGTAAACAAAATAAATCAATTAAATTCACACCAACAAATTAACATGCAGTATGTGATTTTCGGGACTCGAGAATCAATCGAACTCGATTATTCAAGCCCATTCTATTAAATGTTGTCTTTTACCTTTCAAGTTCATCGGGGATTCAAATCTGAAAATGACAACGAACTCAATAAATATCGAATCAAATCAAAACAAACCATTTACAAGAAGTTCAATACTATACCGTCTTCAAATCTCGAATCGGTTCAAACTACAAGTTCGTTCCCAAAACCCGAATCTTTCAACCAAACTCTGAAAATGTAGAACATACGGATTCGATATCAATTCATGAACTCAAGCAAAACCCGGAAATCAAACCGAAATAATAAAACCAATAATCCAAACTCGATTTCGATGACATAACGACTATAAACGGTCAAACTAAAAATCTCAAACCAATATCACAAAACCCATTTTCGAAATTATGATCCAAAAATCATATAAAATCCAAACTTTGTTCTTTTTCCGAACCGACTTCGAATACACGATCTATTCTGACAACCCAACAAAAATCAAAGTTCGTAGATCGTAGCAAAACTTACGGCAAGACCGGTGATCGTGAATCTCAACTCGAAACAAAAATCTGACGGTCGGATCGTGCGAATCAGAAGAAAGAAAAGCTTGAAAAACAAGCCATGGCTTCTCGGTTTAGGCGTGTGGTGGAGAGGAAATGAAGGAGAGAGGGTGATGGAGGTGATGGATAAAAATAAATCAAGTCCTTTGACTTGGTCCACTCCTCAATTGCAATTCGGTCCCTGAAACTCCAAACTCAATCAATTCAATCTCGGCTCAATTAATCTCCATTAATTCAAAATAAATAATAATCAACTCTGCTAATTGCACAATAATTAATTTCAAGGCCTTATAGAATTTTTATCAATTCGCCAACACATTTCAATTTATGCAAGATTCCCACCTCATTTCAATCCATAAAACATTCTAGCAATGATAGAAGCAAAATTTCGATACTCAAAGCCACCCCTACTGAATTTTCGGTCCATACACACCCCACATGCACAAAATATTTGCAAAAATTCTAAATCAAGGTGAAGAACCAAGAGAAATATATATCCTATGCTTGGGTTTAAAAGAGAAGAGAAATTATTGCCTAGACTTTGCAAATCCAAGAAAAGAATAGGGCGGCCAAGGGCTGTAGCTCACGACCAGCAGCAACTTTGGCTCCTCAAGGTGGTCCCGGGGTGGCTGCATGGAGGCTGACGGAAGGGGAGGACGGCCGGCGGCTAGGGAGGTGAAGAAATGGTGAAAAACGTGAGAAAATGGTGAGGAGGAAGAGAAGGCGTGAAGTGAGAGAGAATGGGAGAGAGAGGCGGCTAGTGAGTTTTTTGGGGGCTAGGGTTTAAGTTGTGGTGTGATACAATAAGTATATATATGTATAGGTGTGAGAGTGTGAGCGTAGGGCAAGTCCAAAAGTGCTTTTTGTACTAGATAAAGGTGCTAGTTTAAGTATTGAAACTTTAGCTTGTATAATTGCCCCTATTTTAAATTTATATGTCTATAGTATTTAAATTTATATGCCAAGAATGAAATTTCACAAGTCTGAAAGAGTGGGTGCCCGGTGAGCCAACTTGTGGCTAAGGGCTTTGATGACTCTTTGTATAAACAATCTTTTGTTTAATATTATTTACACTTTTATTAATGGCAATGACTTTATCTTTCTTCATATTGTTATATTGTGATATACTATTGTTGTTTTGATAAAGACCTTGAATATACTATAGTGTATGTAAGACGTGGTAGAACTTGGAGATGTCTATCAAGAAACACATCTTATAGTCACTGTATATTCTAAACTGTTCCTAGTCGATTGAGCCGTCCGATAATAAGGATAAGGATCGCTCGAGTTTGAGACTAGCATTTGCGATGCAGAGTACCACGTTTCATTGGTAAGGGACATAGAGATGTTCGAAGCATGCAAATGGATATTCATACTGTTGGAAAACTGGCGAGTTCCCAGACCAATTACGATTGATACCCGGTGCAGCGGAAGTTTAAAAATTTTCCATGGAACGTTTCCATGGTATGGGTATCAACCGTTCATCGATTGAATTATTGTGTGTGTAAAATTTAAATAACAATTAAATAAATTTTACCTCAAATCTCGCAACGAGATTAATGGACACCAACAGAACAATTCTGCTCTTGTTGTCTCTCCCTGGAACCGATGAACGCCTTCAATCAGGTCCACGAACAGAGGTTTAATCCCTCTGATAGATTGCACTAGAAAATCTATCAGAAGTTTTCTGCGAAGAGAATACACGAATCTGATTCGTTATTCCTTACTGCGATTCAAAATCACAGACCGGAATTTTCTCGGGCAGAGTGAAGGGGGCGGCCGAAATATGTTTGAGAGAGAGGGTAGGGTTTTCGAAAATTGCTCTCAAAAATAATGACCTGTTGTGTTGTAATTTCTGTACTGAAATAACTTATTTATAATGCAGGCCACTAACACCTTAGGGCCCATTAATCATAAGCTGGGGCCCGACAAGCAAAGCCCGCTCGTTCAGAAATTAATATAAAATTCATCGTGACTCCGATTGATGAAACGATTTCACCAATGTGCACAGAAACCATTTCTGCACGTTTTAAAGTCAAAATAAATTTTCCTGAATCCGAATTCAGTGGTTTCCAAAAATGTCCATCCCTATGTCATTTTAGGAAATCCTACTCCCTTACTCTTATTTAAGAAGTCCAACTCCTTAGTTCATTAAATTTAACTCTTTAAATTTAACTATCTCAACGGGGATTAAAACTCCATTACACTGTGTGACCCTCAATGGTTCAGGGATACAGCTAGCCGTGGGCTCACAACTCCTTGTGACTCGGAACAACACTTTCCGACTTGCCCAACGAATCATGGTAAAGCGCCTAGCAACATCGCCCCATGATTCCCTAGGTATCACTGATAGTGCCTACAAGAACCAGTAGATTTTGGTTAACGTACAGTACGGTCCCTTCATCCATATATCCCGATCGAATCAACAACCATTGGTATATCGAGAGTCGCTCAAGATTCGATAACTATGCAATACATCTTGAAGATCAAATTAGTGACATCGCATGTGCTACTAAGAAACCATTTCTTAAATCACATCAAGTACTCTGGCCAGAGATTTGTCACACTAATATCTCCTCAGATCGCATAGGATATCCACACTCGCAAGTATGTGGTGAATCCTTGACAACAATGCATTGACTCCTATATGTGTCGTAACTGTACCCAATCTCGACACCTGATGACCCCCTCAGAGTCGGTAAACGAGTCAAAGCACAGTACTAGCATATAGAGTCTCCATGATGTTTCAAGTCGTAAGGACTAATGGTGTACAACCAAAACCGCGGACTTTATCCACTCGATAAGTGATAACCACTTGGAAAGTCCGGATAGGGTAGTTCGACTATTCATCCTATGAATATCCATTTGCATGCTTCGAACATCTCCATGTTCCCTACCAATGAAACGTGGTACTCCGCATCGCAAATGCTAGTCTCAAACTCGAGCGATCCTTATCCTTATTATCGGACGGCTCAATCGACTAGGAACGGTTTTAGAATATACAGTGACTATAAGATGTATTTCATGATAGACATCTCCATGTTCTACCACATCTTACATACACTATAGTATATTCAAGGTCTTTATCAAAACAACAATAGTATATCACAATATAACAATATGAAGTAATATAAAGTCATTGCCATAAAAGTGTAAATAATATTAAACAAAAGATTGTTTATACAAAGAGTCAACAAAGCCCATAGCCACACAGTTGGCTCACTGGGCACCCACTCTTACAATCTCCCACTTGCCCTATAGCCAACTAGTCATACTACGTAGACCCATTGCTTCGCGATGTTTGTCAAACAATGGTCCTGGCAAAGGCTTAGTAAGTGGATCAGCGATATTGTCTGCAGAGGCCACTCGTTCGACACTGATGTCTCCTCTTTCCACAATCTCCCTGATTATGTGGTATTTCCTCAGTACGTGTTTGGATCTTTGATGAGACCTTGGTTCCTTTGCTTGAGCAACGGCACCCGTGTTGTCGCAGTACACCGGGACTGGACCAACAAATTCAGGAATGACGCCCAACTCTTGGACGAAATTCCTCATCCAAACGGCCTCTTTAGCAGCAGCTGATGCTGCAATGTATTCAGCCTCAGTGGTGGAATCCGCTGTGGTGTCCTGCTTGGAACTCTTCCAAGAGACAGCACCGCCATTGAGCATGAACACAAATCCAGAGGTTGACTTCGAGTCATCCACATCACTTTGGAAGCTAGAGTCGGTATAGCCTTCCAGTTTGAGTTCTCGTCCTCCATAAACCATGAACATATTCTTAGTCCTTCGCAAGTACTTAAGAATGTCTTTCACGGCTTTCCAATGCATCTGACCAGGATTAGACTGATATCTGCTCGTGACACTCAGAGCAAATGCTACATCCGGTCTGGTAGATATCATCCCATACATGATACTACCTATAGCTGACGCATATGGTACATGTGTCATATTCTCTATCTCTGCATCAGTCTTGGGACACATAGACTTGGATAGAGAAACTCCATGACACATGGGTAGATGTCCTCTCTTGGACCCATCCATTGAAAACCGTTTCAATATGGTATCGATGTAGGTTGATTGAGTGAGTCCTATCATTCTCTTAGATCTATCCCTATAGATCTGTATCCCAAGAATGTAGGATGCCTCACCCAAATCCTTCATCGAAAATCTACCTGATAACCATATCTTTGTTGACTGCAACATCCCTACATCATTCCCAATGAGTAGGATGTCATCAACATAAAGTACTAAGAATGTTACCGCATCCTTAACTACTTTCTTGTACACGCAAGGTTCCTCCGGGTTCTTGATGAAACCAAAATCTTTTATTGTTTCATCAAATTTCTGGTTCCAACTTCTTGATGCTTGTTTTAGACCATAAATTGATCTCTGAAGCTTGCATACCTTATGCTCGCTTCCCATGGATGTGTACCCCTCAGGCTGCTTCATATAGATTTCTTCCTTAATGTCTCCATTAAGAAAAGCAGTCTTCACATCCATCTGCCATATCTCATAGTCATACCATGCAGCTATGGCAATTAGGATTCTTATGGACTTGAACATTGCAACTGGTGAAAAGGTTTCGTCATAGTCAACTCCTTGCCTTTGAGTATAACCTTTAGCCACCAATCGCGCCTTGTAAGTCAATATCTTACCATCAGGCCCAAGCTTTCTTTTGTAGATCCATTTACACCCTATTGGAACAATTCCATCGGGAGGATTCACTAAAGACCAGACTTGGTTAGTATGCATCGAATCCAATTCTGACTGCATAGCTTCAAGCCATAAATTCGAATCCGCATCAGAAATTGCTTCCTTGAAGCTTCTTGGATCACATCCAATGTCGGGTTCATCTTGACCCTCTTCAAGAAGAAGACCATATCGAACTGGAGGTCTAGAAGTCCTCTCGGATCTTCTAGGTGCAGGCGTGTCCAGCAATGGTTCCTGAGGTGTAGGATCGTTATTTTGTATTTCGGGTTCTTCTCGAACTTCTTCGAGTTCCATCATCTCGCCTTTCTTATCCAATAAGAATTCCTTCTCCAAGAAGGTGGCATTCCTAGAAACAAACACCTTTGTTTCAGCAGGATAATAGAAATAATATCCGATTGAATTCTTCGGATACCCTACAAAATAACATAAGCTGGATCGACTATCCAACTTATCTCCCACTGTCCGCTTCACGTAAGCAGGACATCCCCAAATCCTCAAGTACGAATACTTAGGAGCTTTGCCATTCCATAACTCGTATGGTGTTTTGTCCACTGCTTTAGTGTGGACGTTGTTCAACAACAATACCGCCGTTTCAAGCGCATAGCCCCAAAACGAAGGTGGAAGCTCAGTGAAGCTCATCATAGATCGAACCATGTCCAACAAAGTTCGATTACGACGCTCCGATACACCATTAAGCTGTGGTGTCATAGGAGGAGTCCACTGAGAGAGAATCCCATTCTCTTTTAGATAGTCCAAAACTCGGTACTCAAGTATTCTCCACCTCGATCCGATCGAAGTGCTTTAATACTTTTACCTAGCTTGTTTTCTACTTCAGCCTTGAATTCTTTGAACTTTTCAAATGCTTCAGACTTATATTTCATTAAATATAAATACCTATACCTTGAATAATCATCAGTAAAGGTAATGAAGTAGGTGTGGCCATGTTGAGTCCCTACTCTAAATGGACCACAAACATCTGTGTGGATCAAATCCAACAGATTCTGACTACGCTCAGGTTTCCCCTTAAAAGGAGATTTAGTCATTTTTCCTTTTAGACAAGATTCACAAGTAGGTAGAGAGTTAATATCAGACATATCAAACATGCCCTCTCCCACTAGCTTGTTCATCCTTCTTGAGAAAATATGACCTAGCCTAGCGTGCCATATGTTTGCCGGGTTTTGACTATCGTTTTTCCTTTTGTTTGTTGTAGCCGGTTTATCAACATAATTCATTGGAACGTCTTTTAGTTTTAAGTTGTATAGATCGTTTTCAAATTGTCCATTTCCAATTAAACATTCATTCTTGTAAATATTGCAAATCTCATTCACAAAATTGCAAGAATAACCATCTCTATCTAGCATAGAAATAGAAATAATGTTTTAATTAAATCTGGCACAAATAAAACATCTCTCAACAATAATTTAAAACCATTCTGCAAAATCAAACAAACATCTCCAATGGCCGTAGCTTCAACTCTGGAACCATTCCCGAGCCTCAGCTGGGTCTCACCCATTCTAAGCCTGCGACTTCTTGTCATCACCTGCAAATCATTGCAAATGTGAGATCCACATCCGGTATCCAATACCCAAGAAGTTGTATTAAGTGACATGTTTATTTCGATATAGAACATACCCTTTGCAGTTCCCAACTGCTCGAGGTATTCCTTGCAGTTACGTTTCCAATAACCGGGTTTCTTGCAGTGATGGCAAACTTGTTTAGACTTGTCCAATTTTGTATGTAACATTTTGCCTTGAGATCATGGTCCAACCATTTCTCTAGTTACATCAGCCAGGGCTGTTTTCGGAGAAGCCTTTTCTAACACTTAGAAAATCTTTTTCCGAACTTAGGACAATCTTAACTTATGGAATCATTCTGTATTGTTTGCGTCAATAAGTTTGTTTTGTTGGAGAACAGAAACATGTGGATTACTGAGATAAAACAGACAATTATCGATGATTGTTTTAAATAATTTACTAAGACATAAAATTGGCGAATTTTATTTTATGAATCTCACTCCCACTATTTTAACGATTTCACCACCCTCTAGTGAAAACGGGAAACTTTTTCCTTAGTGAGAACATGGAGTCCAATTGACAAACTTATGGTCCCGAATAATATCAGCCAACCATAATTCTCAAAAGGTAGAGCCCAATTGCTTCCAAAGCAACCCCCATGTATTTACCTCATGTCCAATAAGGGCCCAATAATATGACGCCGTTTAAAGTGACATGTCAAGATGACCCATCAATATTAAGTTTTGATGGACGGTCGCCATGTGGATCCCCCAATAATATGAGCCGATCCCATGGGAGTTCCACCCAACTTACAACATTTGTCGATCCAATGTACAGCTTTCCGACGGACGGGCCCCCCCAATAATATGAGCCGGACCGTATCCGCGGGTAGCATCACATACATTGACCGTTGATGGAAGGTAGGAACATTTAAACAATATTTAAATTTCCTTTATTTATCTTGATATAAATTTTAAATCATATTTAAAATGAGGGATTTTATTTATAAAAATATTTGTCTCATCATATTTAATTTATTGCATGCATTGCCGGATTCACGCAATTTATGTCTAAACATGCATACAATCATAATATCACATATTATATAGGATGATCGATTCCATTTCTAATTGACCCGTGGTTGCCAATCACGGGTCTTAGTCCAATCCTAGGTAATATGCAGTATGCAAATGCAATCCTATTACATATGCTTCCAATTTACATTTCTTCAGTCTTCATTGTCTGCTGGGCCCACCATCTTCAAATCTTGATCTCCCACTAAATCTAATGTATTTACAATTAAATAACAATGACAAGTAGGGGATACATTTTTAGGGGTGGGAACGGGCTATAAACCAAGCCCACTTTTATTACATATGACATTCATATCGGGCCATAAACCAGGCCCATTAATAAAACCAACAACAATAAAGACAAAATGTAAATTCCTAACATACACCTACAAAATTGGTCATGGCAATCGATCATCCTTATCCAATAACATTTAATTCAAAATTAATTTATTGGATAACATGCTGTGGCAATTCAAATTTAAACAAGATAAAATCATATTTTATATATAAAATCACATTTCACATATAAAATCATATTTTATCTCCATATCAAATAAAATCATATTTTATCTATAAAATCCAATTTTACAAATAAAATCATATTTTATCTAATATATCATAAGATCATATCTTATCATCAATTGTACCAAAATAATTGATTTCAAAATTCAATTTACGGATAAAATATTAAAATTTTCCAAAAATTCAAATTTATCCAAAATCAATTTTAAAATTTACGGACTCGAACAATTCGATCCGAAATCTCGTGAACCAATCAAAAACAATTTTTGACCGGACCAAAAATAAAATTTTAAATATTAAAATTAATAAAAATATTAAAAAATTAATTTTTCCCGCGGGCCACCCGGGACATTCCCGGGTTGGCCCGCACCCGGGGCGCGGGCCGGGGCAGCCCGGCTGCCCCCTTAGGGCAGCAACGTTTGCTGCCCTGGCGGCGCCTGGCGCCGCCGCTGGGCGGCGCCGTGCGTCGCCCTGGGCGGCGCCGAGCGCCGCCCCTGGGCGGCGCTGTGCGCCGCCCTGGGCAGCGCCGAGCGCTGCCCTGCGCAGCGCCCAGCGCTGCGCTGGGCAGCGCACAGCGCTGCCCTGGGCAGCGCCGTGCGCCGCCCTGGGCGGCGACGATCGCCGCCCTGGGCGGCGCCGTGCGCCCCCTTTGGGCGGCGCCGTGCGCCGCCCCTGGGGGCAGCGACCATCGCTGCCCCCCCGGGCAGCGATCCAATCGCTGCCCGGGTTTCGCCCCCCGGAAAAAAAAATTTTTTTTTTTTTTATTTAAAATATTTATTTTGTTTCAAAAACCGAGACTCAAAAATTTTGTACAATTGATTAATTCAATCGATTGATCTGAGCAACCTGGCTCTGATACCACTGTTGGAAAACTGGCGAGTTCCCAGACCAATTACGATTGATACCCGGTGCAGCGGAAGTTTAAAAATTTTCCATGGAACGTTTCCATGGTATGGGTATCAACCGTTCATCGATTGAATTATTGTGTGTGTAAAATTTAAATAACAATTAAATAAATTTTACCTCAAATCTCGCAACGAGATTAATGGACACCAACAGAACAATTCTGCTCTTGTTGTCTCTCCCTGGAACCGATGAACGCCTTCAATCAGGTCCACGAACAGAGGTTTAATCCCTCTGATAGATTGCACTAGAAAATCTATCAGAAGTTTTCTGCGAAGAGAATACACGAATCTGATTCGTTATTCCTTACTGCGATTCAAAATCACAGACCGGAATTTTCTCGGGCAGAGTGAAGGGGGCGGCCGAAATATGTTTGAGAGAGAGGGTAGGGTTTTCGAAAATTGCTCTCAAAAATAATGACCTGTTGTGTTGTAATTTCTGTACTGAAATAACTTATTTATAATGCAGGCCACTAACACCTTAGGGCCCATTAATCATAAGCTGGGGCCCGACAAGCAAAGCCCGCTCGTTCAGAAATTAATATAAAATTCATCGTGACTCCGATTGATGAAACGATTTCACCAATGTGCACAGAAAACCATTTCTGCACGTTTTAAAGTCAAAATAAATTTTCCTGAATCCGAATTCAGTGGTTTCCAAAAATGTCCATCCCTATGTCATTTTAGGAAATCCTACTCCCTTACTCTTATTTAAGAAGTCCAACTCCTTAGTTCATTAAATTTAACTCTTTAAATTTAACTATCTCAACGGGGATTAAAACTCCATTACACTGTGTGACCCTCAATGGTTCAGGGATACAGCTAGCCGTGGGCTCACAACTCCTTGTGACTCGGAACAACACTTTCCGACTTGCCCAACGAATCATGGTAAAGCGCCTAGCAACATCGCCCCATGATTCCCTAGGTATCACTGATAGTGCCTACAAGAACCAGTAGATTTTGGTTAACGTACAGTACGGTCCCTTCATCCATATATCCGATCGAATCAACAACCATTGGTATATCGAGAGTCGCTCAAGATTCGATAACTATGCAATACATCTTGAAGATCAAATTAGTGACATCGCATGTGCTACTAAGAAACCATTTCTTAAATCACATCAAGTACTCTGGCCAGAGATTTGTCACACTAATATCTCCTCAGATCGCATAGGATATCCACACTCGCAAGTATGTGGTGAATCCTTGACAACAATGCATTGACTCCTATATGTGTCGTAACTGTACCCAATCTCGACACCTGATGACCCCCTCAGAGTCGGTAAACGAGTCAAAGCACAGTACTAGCATATAGAGTCTCCATGATGTTTCAAGTCGTAAGGACTAATGGTGTACAACCAAAACCGCGGACTTTATCCACTCGATAAGTGATAACCACTTGGAAAGTCCGGATAGGGTAGTTCGACTATTCATCCTATGAATATCCATTTGCATGCTTCGAACATCTCCATGTTCCCTACCAATGAAACGTGGTACTCCGCATCGCAAATGCTAGTCTCAAACTCGAGCGATCCTTATCCTTATTATCGGACGGCTCAATCGACTAGGAACGGTTTTAGAATATACAGTGACTATAAGATGTATTTCATGATAGACATCTCCATGTTCTACCACATCTTACATACACTATAGTATATTCAAGGTCTTTATCAAAACAACAATAGTATATCACAATATAACAATATGAAGTAATATAAAGTCATTGCCATAAAAGTGTAAATAATATTAAACAAAAGATTGTTTATACAAAGAGTCAACAAAGCCCATAGCCACACAGTTGGCTCACTGGGCACCCACTCTTACAAATACTGTTGGATAACGCGGCGTTCAGATCAATTATGATTGATACCCGGTGCAGCGGAAGTTTTAAATTTTTGTATGGAACGATTCCATAATAGGTATCAACCTTACGATTAAATTGTGTGTGTAAAAATTAAATAACGATTATAAAATTTTTACCTTTAATCTCGAATCGAGATTTTGGACACCAACAGATTTCTCTGCTCTTGTTGTATATCCCTGGAACTGATGGACGAACTGTTCTTCAATCAGGTTCACGAATGGATATTTTAATCCCTCTGATAGATTGCACTAGAAAATCTATCAGAAGTTTCTACGAAGAGATTAACGAATTTGATCCGTTAAACCAGACTGTAATTCAAAATCACAGGCTGGATTTTTCTCGAGCAGAGGGAGAGGGGGGGGACGGCCACCTTTAAAAATTAGCTAGGGTTTTCGAAAAATCCTTGTGACCTATTGTGAGTAATTTCTGTACTGCAATAACTTATTTATAATGTAGGCCACTAACAACTTAGGGCCCATTAGTCATAAGTTCAAGCCCGACAAGCAAAGCCCGCATGTTCAGAAATTAATATAAAATTCATCGTGACTCCGATTGATAAACCGATTTCACCAATGTGCACAGAAACCATTTCTGCACCTTTAAAGTCAAGATAAATTTTTCTGAATCCGAATTCAGTGATTTCCAAAAATGGCCATCCCTATGTCATTTTAGGAAATCTTACTCCTCCACTCTTAAATAAGAAGTCCAACTTCTTCGTTCATTAAATTTAACTCTTTAAATTTAACTATCTCAACGGGGATTAAAAATCCATTACACTGTGTGACCCTCAATGGTTCAGGGATACAGCTAGCCGTGGGCTCACAACTCCTTGTGACTCGGAACAACAATTTCCGACTTGCCCATCGAATCATGGTATGAGCGCCTAGCAACATCGCCCCATGATTTCCTAGGTATCACTGATAGTGCCTACAAGAACCAGTAGATTTTGGTTAGCGTACAGTACGGTCCCTTCATCCATATATCCCGATCGAATCAACAACCATTGGTATATCGAGAGTCGCTCGAGATTCGATAACTATGCAATACATCTTGAAGATCAAATAGTGACATCGCATGTGCTACTAAGAAACCATTTCTTAAATCACATCATGTACTCTGGCCAGAGATTCGTCACACTAATATCTCCTCAGATCGCATAGGATATCCACACTCGCAAGTATGTGGTGAATCCTTGACAACAAAGCATCGACTCCTATATGTGTTGTAACTGTACCCAATCCCGACACCTGATGACCCCAATAGAGTCGGTAAACGAGTCAAAGCACAGTACTAGCATATAGAGTCTCAATGATGTCTCAAGTAGTAAGGACTAATGGTGTACAACCAAAACCGCGGACTTTATCCACTCGATAAGTGATAACCACTTGGAAAGTCCGGATAGGGTAGTTCGATCATTCATCATATGAATATCCATTTGCATGCTTCGAACATCTCTATGTTCCTTACCAATGAAACGTGGTACTCTGCATCGCAAATGCTAGTCTCAAACTCAAGCGATCCTTATCCTTATTATCGGACGGCTCAATCGACTAGGAACAGTTTAGAATATACAGTGACTATAAGATGTGTTTCATGATAGACATCTCCATGTTCTACCACATCTTACATACACTATAGTATATTCAAGGTCTTTATCAACAACAATAGTATATCACAATATCACAATATGAAGAAAGACAAAGTCATTGCCATTAATAAAAGTGTAAATAATATTAAACAAAAGATTGTTTATACAAAGAGTCATCAAAGCCCTTAGCCAAAAGTTGGCTCACCGGGCACCCACTCTTTCAATCTCCCACTTGCCCTATTGCCAACTAGTCATACTACGTAGACCCATTGCTTCGCGATGTTTGTCAAATAATGGTCCTGGCAAGGGCTTAGTAAGTGGATCAGCGATATTGTCTGCAGAGGCCACTCTTTCGACAGTGATGTCTCCTCTTTCCACGATCTCCCGGATGATGTGGTATTTCCTCAGTACGTGTTTGGATCTTTGATGAGACCTTGGTTCCTTTGCCTGAGCAACGGCACCCATGTTGTCACAGTACACCGGGACTGGACCAACAACTTCAGGAATGACGCCCAACTCTTGGACGAAATTCCTCATCCAAGCGGCCTCTTTAGCAGCAGCTGATGCTGCAATGTATTCAGCCTCAGTGGTGGAATCCGCTGTGGTGTCCTGCTTGGAACTCTTCCAAGAGACAGCACCGCCATTGAGCATGAACACAAATCCAGAGGTTGACTTCGAGTCATCCACGTCACTTTGGAAGCTAGAGTCGGTATAGCCTTCCAATTTTAGTTCTCTTCCTCCATATACCATGAACATATTCTTAGTCTTTCGTAAGTACTTAAGAATGTCCTTCACGGCTTTCCAATGCATTTGACCGGGATTAGCTTGATATCTGCTCGTGACACTCAGAGCAAATGCTACATCCGGTCTGGTAGATATCATCCCATACATGATACTACCTATGGCTGACGCATATGGTACATGTGTCATTTTCTCTATCTCTTCATCAGTCTTGGGACACATAGACTTGGATAGAGAAACTCCATGACACATGGGTAGATGTCCTCTCTTGGACCCATCCATTGAAAACCGTTTCAATATGGTGTCGATGTAGGTTGATTGAGTGAGTTCTATCATTCTCTTAGATCTATCTCTATAGATCTGTATCCCAAGAATATAGGATGCCTCACCCAAATCCTTCATCGAGAATCTACCTGATAACCATATCTTTGTTGACTGCAACATCCCTACATCATTCCCAATGAGTAAGATGTCATCAACATAAAGTACTAAGAATGTCACAGCATCCTTAACTACTTTCTTGTACACGCATGGTTCCTCCGGATTCTTGATGAAACCAAAATCTTTTATTGTTTCATCAAATTTCTGGTTCCAACTTCTTGATGCTTGTTTTAGACCATAAATTGATCTCTGAAGCTTGCATACCTTATGCTCGCTTCCCATGGATGTGAACCCCTCAGGCTGCTTCATATAGATTTCTTCCTTAATGTCTCCATTAAGAAAAGCAGTCTTCACATCCATTTGCCATATCTCATAGTCATACCATGCAGCTATGGCAATAAGGATTCTTATGGACTTGAACATTGCAACTGGTGAAAAGGTTTCATCATAGTCAACTCTTTGTCTTTGAGTATAGCCTTTTGCCACCAATCGCACCTTGTAGGTCAATACCTTACCATCAGGCCCAAGCTTTCTCTTGTAGATCCATTTACACCCTATTGGAACAATTCCATCGGAAGGATCTACTAGAGACCAAACTTGGTTTGTATGCATCGAATCTATTTCCGACTGCATAGCTTCAAGCCATAAATTTGAATCCGCATCAGAAATTGCTTCCTTGAAGTTTCTTGGATCACATCCAACATTGGGTTCATCTTGTTCCCCTTCAAGAAGAAGACCATATCGAATAGGAGGTCTAGAAGTCCTCTCGGATCTTCTAGGTATAGGCGTGTCCAGCAATGGTTCCTGAGGTGTAGGATCGTTATTTTGTATTTCGGGTTCTTCTCGAATTTCTTCGAGTTCCATCATCTCGCCTTTCTTATCCAATAAGAACTCCTTCTCCAAGAAGGTGGCATTCCTTGAAACAAACACCTTTGTTTCAGCAGGATAATAGAAATAATATCCGATTGAATTCTTCGGATACCCTACAAAATAACATAAGCTGGATCGACTATCCAACTTATCTCCCACTGTCCGCTTCACGTAAGCAGGACATCCCCAAATCCTCAAGTACGAATACTTAGGAGCTTTGCCATTCCATAACTCATATGGTGTTTTGTCCACTGCTTTAGTGTGGACGTTGTTCAACAACAATACCGCCGTTTCAAGCGCATAGCCCCAAAACGAAGGTGGAAGCTCAGTGAAGCTCATCATGGACCGAACCATGTCCAACAAAGTTCGATTACGATGCTCCGATACACCATTAAGCTGTGGTGTCATAGGAGGAGTCCACTGAGAGAGAATCCCATTCTCTTTTAGATAGTCCAAAAACTCGGTACTCAAGTATTCTCCACCTCGATCCGATCGAAGTGCTTTAATACTTTTATCTAGCTTGTTTTCTACTTCAGCCTTGAATTCTTTGAACTTTTCAAATGCTTCAGACTTATATTTCATTAAATATAAATACGCATACCTTGAATAATCATCAGTAAAGGTAATGAAGTAGGTGTGGCCATATTGAGTCCCAACTCTAAATGGACCACAAACATCTGTATGGATCAAATCCAACAGATTTTGACTACGTTCAGGTTTCCCCTTAAAAGGAGATTTAGTCATTTTTCCTTTTAGGCAGGATTCACAAGTAGGTAGAGAGTTAATATCAGACATATCAAACATGCCCTCTCCCACTAGCTTGTTCATTCTCCTTGAGGAAATATGACCTAGCCTAGCGTGCCAAAGGTTTGCCGGGTTTTGGCTATCGATTTTCCTTTTGTTTGTTGTTGCCGGTTTATCAACATAATTTATTGGAACGTCTTTTAGTTTTAAGTTGTATAGATTGTTTTCGAGTTGTCCATTTCCAATTAAACATTCATTCTTGTAAATATTGCAAATCCCATTCACAAAATTGCAAGAATAACCATCTCTATCTAGCATAGAAACAGAAATAATGTTTTTAATCAAATCCGGAACAAATAAATCATCTCTTAAAAGTAACTTAAAACCGTTCTGCAAAATTAAATAAACATCTCCCACGGCTTTTGCTTCAACTCTGGAACCATTTCCGAGCCTCAGCTGGGTCTCACCCATCCTAAGCCTGCGACTTCTTGTCATCACCTGCAAATCATTGCAAATGTGAGATCCACATCCGGTATCCAATACCCAAGAAGTAGTATTAAGTGAAACATTTATTTCAATATAGAACATACCCTTCGCAGTTCGCAACTGCTCTAGATATTCCTTGCAGTTACGCTTCCAATGACCGGGCTTCTTGCAGTAATGGCAAACATCCTTGGATTTTTCCATGTTTGAAGCCTTTGTCTTGTACTTCTTCTCGGGTTCGATTTTCTTGGGTGGGGCAGAACGTTTCTTACCCTTTGTACTTGGCCCCTTCTTAGCAGAAGAAGAGGAGCCCACCAAGAAAGCCGGTTTATCCTTCTTTAATGTGGATTCATATGTCACAAGCATATTGACCATCTCTTCAAGGGTGGCCTCTATCTTGTTCATATTGAAATTTACCACAAATCCGTCAAACGAAGAAGGAAGAGACAGAAGTAGTAAGTCCACGTTGAGTTCATGCTCCAACACCAAATCAAGGGTTACCAACTTCTGTATGAGCCAAATCACTCGTACCCCATGATCACGGACCAAAGTCCCTTCACGTATGCGACACGTCATTAGCTCCTTTACAGTAGAGAACCTTTCAGCCCTCAATTGAGCCCCAAAAAGTTCCTTGAGTTGAACGTGAATGTCAGCAGCATTCACGGTGTCCTCAAATCGCCTCTGGAGTTCATCAGACATCGAGGCTTGCATATAGCATTTGGTCTTGATATCATGGTCCCACCATGTATCAAGCTTGGCTAACTCCTCCGGACTTACGTCAGCTGGTGCTTCCTTCGGAGGAGATTTTTCTAACACGTAGAGCATCTTCTCCGAAGTCAAGACAATCTTCAACTTACGGAACCATTCCGTATAGTTTGCGCCAGTCAACTTATTTTGTTCGAGGATCGAGAAAAGTGGATTACGCGAATTCATCGTATGAAATACTGAAAAGAAACAGACAAATATCAGTGATTGTTTAAGCAATTTACTAAGACATAAAATAGGCGAAATTTATTTTATGAATCTCACTCCCACTATTTTAACGATTTCACTACCCTCTAGTGAAAACGGGAAACTGTTTTCCTTAGTGAGAACATGGAGTCCAATTGACAAACTTATAGTCCCGAATAATATCAGCCAACCATAATTTTCAAAAGGTAGAGCCCAATTGCTTCCAAAGCAACCTCCACGTTTTTACCTCATGTCCAATAAGGGCCCAATAATATGACGCCGATTATTGTGACATGTCAAGATGACCCATCAATATTAAGTTGTGATGGACGGTCGCCATGTGGATCCCCCAATAATATGAGCCAATCCCATGGGAGTTCCACCCAACTTACAACATGTGTCGATCCAATGTACAGCTTTCCGACGAACGGGCCCCCCCAATAATATGAGCCGGACCGTATCCGCGGGTAGCATCTCATACATTGATCGTTGATGGAAGGTAGGAACATTTAAACAAATTTAAATTTCCTTTATTTATCTTGATATCAATTTTAAATCATATTTAAAATGAGAGATTTTTAATTATAAAAATTTGTCTCATCATTTTTAAAATTTTGTATGCTTGTCGGATTCACACAATTATGTCTAAAACATGCATACAACTATAATATCACATATTATATGTAGTGACCTTTACCCGGATCACCTACTAAACAGAACTTATGCATGCAATTAACTTAATTAAACAGATATCAGAATAAAACTGCGGAAACCATAAACATTATACAATCCCAAGAAAAGGAATCTGTAATTATCCAATAATATACAACCAAATCGAATAGCTGTATAAACCCAAACAACAGTAATAAAACCTAGACGAAGCTCCAGCTGGCCAACCACTGACTAGCCCCTCCTGGATCCACCCTCCTCGTCCAATCGCAAACCTGCCCCAAGGAATAGGGTGTCCAGAAAATACAGAGTACGAGACGTGAGCATACAATGCTCAGTACGAGAGTATGAGTATACATGCATGCAAAGTGAACTCCCTATAGACTCGAGGTCAAGGATCAGATAACAGAGACAGACCGGGCCCTGGTATGTAGCACGCTGTGCCGTCGCTTCAGGAGGTGGCTCCCATACCGAGATAATCGTGGATACGCCGGACCCAAATCGATGGAAGTCCATCCACTAACAGGATAGGGTACAACCCTACTAACAGACATCTCGAAAGAGATACAGCAAGATGCAAATGAATGCAGCATAATATCATGGCATATAAATCATGCAGTCACATAATACATGCATACTCAGTCAGGATATCTCGAACAGTACTTTCGTACCTCAAAACAGTGAAAGCTCTACCAACTCTAGGTCCACGCCTATAGTCTGCTCTACACTGCCAAATGATACCACTATCATCAAAGTGCTCTAAAAGCCTTAACTAAGCTATTGCATACTCCTAAATATTTATAGGGAGCAAAAGCTATACCTTCGTCCGTCGTTAGCCCTTTGATGTCGATGCCTCCAGAACTTGGGCACGACTCCGCTACGACTACCGAACGCCTCTCCGACCTCCGGACCAAGCCTAAGAAGACTAGAACAGCTCCAAAAGGACTAGAAAGGAAAGGAGAACTCGGAATTGGCAATTGAAAGTGAAGTCTCGGCCTTCTATTTATAGACAACGATCGGAACTTCCGATCCTTGATCGGAACGTCCGAACCTCGATCGGAACGTCCGATCCTGTCATCGGAGCTTCCGAAGATCCTGATCTGCCACGTGTCAAAATATCACTTGATGACTCCGGATAGGGGTGATCGGAGCCTCCGGTCCTGATCGGAGCTTCCGATCCAACCACACGTCATGCCTGACGTAATAACATCGGTGCCTCCGATCGCTCATCGGAGCTTCCGATCCTGTTCGGAGCTTCCGATCGTGCCTTCGGAGCTTCCGATCCGTCCGATGCCTAATTCAATTAATTAGCATTAATCCTTTAATTACTCAATTAGGGCACGGGCTACTACATTATATAGGATGATCGATTCCATTTCTAATCGACCCGTGGTTGCCAATCACGAGTCTTAGTCCAATCCTAGGTTATATGCAGTATGCAATGCAATCCTATTACATTTGCTTCCAATTTACATTTCTTCTGTCTTTATTGTTTGCTGGGCCCACCTCCATCTTCAAATCTTGATCTCCCACTAAATCTAGTGTATTTACAATAAATAACAATGACAAGTAGGGGATACATTTTTAAGGGGTGGGAACGGGCCATAAACCAAGCCCACTTTTATTACATATGACATTCATATTGGGTTATAAACCAGGCCCATTAATAAAACCAACAAAAATAAAAACAAATGTAAATTCCTAACATACACCTACAAAATTGGTCATGGCAATCGATCATCCTTATCCAATAACATTTAATTCAAAATTAATTTATTGGATAACATGCAATGGCAATTTAAATTTAAAAAGGATAAAATCATATTTCATACATAAAATCTTATTTTACATACAAAATCATATTTTATATTTTTTATCAAATAAAATCATATTTTATCTATAAAATCCAATTTTATACATAAAATCATATTTTACTCAATATATCCATAAGATCATATCTTATCATCAATTGTACCAAAAATAATTAATTTCAAAATTCAATTTAACGGACAAAATATTAAAATTTTCCAAAAATTCAAATTTATCCAAAAATCAATTTTAAAATTTTCGGACTCGAACAATTCGATCCGACGCCTCGTGGACCAATCAAAAACAATTTTCGATCGGACCAAAAATAGAATTTTAACATATTAAAATTTAATTTAAAAAATTAAAAATAATTTTTCCCGCGGGCCGCCCGGGACATTCCCGGGCCGGGCAGCCCGGCTGCCCCTAAGGCAGCGACGATCGCTGCCCTGGGCAACGATCACATCGCTGCCCATGGGCAGCACCGAGCGCTGCCCTGCGCAGCGCCGTGCGCTGCCCGGGGCAGCGACAATTGCTGCCCCTGCCCCGGGCAGCGATCCAATCGCTGCCCGGGTTTTAGCCCGAAAAAATATTTTTATTTTAAAATATTTATTTTGTTTCAAAAACCGAGGCCTAAAAATTTTTGTACAATCGATTAATTTAATCGCTTGATCTGAGCAACCTGGCTCTGATACCACTGTTGGATAACGCGGCGTTCAGATCAATTATGATTGATACCCGGTGCAGCGGAAGTTTAAAATTTTTGTATGGAACGATTCCATAATAGGTATCAACCTTACGACTAAATTGTGTGTGTAAAAATTAAATAACGATTATAAAATTTTTACCTTTAATCTCGAATCGAGATTTTGGACACCAACAGATTTCTCTGCTCTTGTTGTATATCCCTGGAACTGATGGACGAAATGTTCTTCAATCAGGTCCACGAATGGATATTTTAATCCCTCTGATAGATTGCACTAGAAAATCTATCAGAAGTTTCTACAAAGAGATTAACGAATTTGATCCGTTAAACCAGACTGTAATTCAAAATCACAGGCTGGATTTTTCTCGAGCAGAGGGAGAGGGGGGGGACGGCCACCTTTAAAAATTAGCTAGGGTTTTCGAAAAATCCTTGTGACCTGTTGTGTGTAATTTCTGTACTGCAATAACTTATTTATAATGTAGGCCACTAACAACTTAGGGCCCATTAGTCATAAGTTCAAGCCCGACAAGCAAAGCCCGCATGTTCAGAAATTAATATAAAATTCATCGTGACTCCGATTGATAAACCGATTTCACCAATGTGCACAGAAACCATTTCTGCACCTTTTAAAGTCAAGATAAATTTTTCTGAATCCGAATTCAGTGATTTCCAAAAATGGCCATCCCTATGTCATTTTAGGAAATCTTACTCCTCTACTCTTAAATAAGAAGTCCAACTTCTTCGTTCATTAAATTTAACTCTTTAAATTTAACTATCTCAACGGGGATTAAAAATCCATTACACTGTGTGACCCTCAATGGTTCAGGGATACAGCTAGCCGTGGGCTCACAACTCCTTGTGACTCGGAACAACAATTTCCGACTTGCCCATCGAATCATGGTATGAGCGCCTAGCAACATCGCCCCATGATTCCCTAGGTATCACTGATAGTGCCTACAAGAACCAGTAGATTTTGGTTAGCGTACAGTACGGTCCCTTCATCCATATATCCCGATCGAATCAACAACCATTGGTATATCGAGAGTCGCTCGAGATTCGATAACTATGCAATACATCTTGAAGATCAAATAGTGACATCGCATGTGCTACTAAGAAACCATTTCTTAAATCACATCATGTACTCTGGCCAGAGATTCGTCACACTAATATCTCCTCAGATCGCATAGGATATCCACACTCGCAAGTATGTGGTGAATCCTTGACAACAAAGCATCGACTCCTATATGTGTTGTAACTGTACCCAATCCCGACACCTGATGACCCCAATAGAGTCGGTAAACGAGTCAAAGCACAGTACTAGCATATAGAGTCTCAATGATGTCTCAAGTAGTAAGGACTAATGGTGTACAACCAAAACCGCGGACTTTATCCACTCGATAAGTGATAACCACTTGGAAAGTTCGGATAGGGTAGTTCGATCATTCATTATATGAATATCCATTTGCATGCTTCGAACATCTCTATGTTCCTTACCAATGAAACGTGGTACTCTGCATCGCAAATGCTAGTCTCAAACTCGAGCGATCCTTATCCTTATTATCGGACGGCTCAATCGACTAGGAACAGTTTAGAATATACAGTGACTATAAGATGTGTTTCATGATAGACATCTCCATGTTCTACCACATCTTACATACACTATAGTATATTCAAGGTCTTTATCAAAACAACAATAGTATATCACAATATCACAATATGAAGAAAGACAAAGTCATTGCCATTAATAAAAGTGTAAATAATATTAAACAAAAGATTGTTTATACAAAGAGTCATCAAAGCCCTTAGCCACAAGTTGGCTCACCGGGCACCCACTCTTTCACATACGATGAATGATCGAACTACCCTATCCGGACTTTCCAAGTGGTTATCACTTATCGAGTGGATAAAGTCCGCGGTTTTGGTTGTACACCATTAGTCCTTACTACTTGAAACATCATTGAGACTCTATATGCTAGTACTGTGCTTTGACTCGTTTACCGACTCTATTGGGGTCATCAGGTTTCGGGATTGGGTACAGTTACAACACATATAGGAGTCGATGCTTTGTTGTCAAGGATTCACCACATACTTGCGAGTGTGGATATCCTATGCGATCTGAGGAGATATTAGTGTGACGAATCTCTGGCCAGAGTACATGATGTGATTTAAGAAATGGTTTCTTAGTAGCACATGCGATGTCACTATTTGATCTTCAAGATGTATTGCATAGTTATCGAATCTCGAGCGACTCTCGATATACCAATGGTTGTTGATTCGATCGGGATATATGGATGAAGGGACCGTACTGTACGCTAACCAAAATCTATTGGTTCTTGCAGGCACTATCAGTGATACCTAGGGAATCATGGGGCGATGTTGCTAGGCGCTCTTACCATGATTCGATGGGCAAGTCGGAAATTGTTGTTCCGAGTCACAAGGAGTTGTGAGCCCACGGCTAGCTGTATCCCTGAACCATTAAGGGTCACACAGAGTAATGGATTTTTAATCCCCGTTGAGATAGTTAAATTTAAAGAGTTAAATTTAATGAACGAAGAAGTTGGACTTCTTATTTAAGAGTAGAGGAGTAAGATTTCCTAAAATGACATAGGGATGGGCATTTTTGGAAATCACTGAATTCGGATTCAGAAAAATTTATCTTGACTTTAAAAGGTGCAGAAATGGTTTCTGTGCACATTGGTGAAATCTGTTTATCAATCGGAGTCATGATGAATTTTATATTAATTTCTGAACATGCGGGCTTTGCTTGTCGGGCTTGAACTTATGACTAATGGGCCCTAAGCTGTTAGTGGCCTACATTATAAATAAGTTATTGCAGTACAGAAATTACATACAACAGGTCACAAAATTTTCGAAAAACCCTAGTTTTCTCTCTAAAAGTGGCCGCCCCCCTCCCCTCTGCTCGGGAAAAATCCAGTCTGTGAATTTTGAATTACAGTCTGGTTTAACGGATCAAATTCGTTAATTCTCTTCGTAGAAACTTCTGATAGATTTTCTAGTGCAATCTATCAAAGGGATTAAATCTCTGTTCGTGGACCTGATTGAAGAACAGTTCGTCCATCAGTTCCAGGGATATACAATAAGAGCAGAGCAATCTGTTGGTGTCCATAATCTCGATTCAAGATTGGAGGTAAAAATTTATAATTGTTATTTAATTTTTACACACACAATTTAATCGTAAGGTTTTGATACCCACTATGGAATCGTTCCATATAAAATTTTTAAACTTCCGCTGCACCGGGTATCAATCCTGATTGATCTGATCACCGCGTTCTACAACAAAGTTCGGGTCCAAAAAGGCTAATTTGGGAAATTTAAAGAATTACGCGCAAAAATGAGCTTACGCGATTTTTTTTCTTTAATGAAAAATCTAAAATAAAGATTTTATTTTATTTTCTTCACCTCTCATGAAATTTAGGTCACCAATATTTAAAATGAAGGATTTTTTCCGCCGTGTCCGCCTTTGCCGCGCGCCGAAGGTGGAAGTCCCCAATACAAGCAATTTAAGCAATTAAATTTATATATTGGCAAAATTAAATTCTAAGAAAATTTAAATCTTTTAAATCACCATGAATTTTATAAATTTAAATATTAAAGCTAATTTAGACATGGAATTTAATTTATGGAATTTAGCCATCACAAAAACAAATAAACATTTGAAGGAATTTAAACACTAACTTAGAAATTAAGATCAATACTTTAGTTATTTTGATGTCACGATGTTAAATAAAATTTTTAAATAATAAACAGAGCGATTAAAATAATTTAAATAAACTAAATGATTGTTTAAAAGTCATGTAAATAAAATACACAAGCGGAATAAAAATATTTAAATCGACTTGGACGTTTAAAAGGTATTTAATAAATAAACTATACATTTAAAATTATTTAAAATAACTAATCACTAAACTTAAGTTATTTACAATAAATAAGTTGGACAATAAATATTTAAATAAATAAGATAAACAGTTAAAATCATTTAAATAACTATCCAATAACTTCAATCATTTTAAATAAATAAGCGAGATAGTTAGGATCATTTAAACAAATAAACTAAATAATAAAAATCATTTAATTAAGCAAATTTAAATATTTAAAATATTTAAAACAATTAAGTTGCACAATAAAAATAATTTCGACAAATAAATTTAAACAATTAAAAACATTAATTAAATAGTTAGTATAATAAAAATAACTTAAATAAATAATTAATATTTTATTAACAAATAATTAAGATAAAGAATTTTAAATCGATGAAACTTAAAAATAATAATCATAATATTTATTTAATTTAATGCATGCGATTTAATAGATTGGATTTTTAGGCGCTACAGGAGGAGTATGTATCAAAATTTGATAGGTTGCTAAGATTTGCACCGCACATTGCCGAAAACGAAGAAGAAAAAGCTGATCAGTTCATTAATGGTTTGAACCCTAATATCTTCACGTTGGTAAACACTGCTAGGCCTGATAAATTTGCGGATGCCATGAATCATGTAAAAGGAGCTGAAGCAGGTTTGTGGAAACAAAGAGGAGCTCCAGTTGTGCATCAGCAGCCTAGTCAGTCTCAAAACCAACCACCTCATTACCAGAATTAATATTTTCAATTTCAGAATCAACCACCGAGTTCTGAGGGTGGTAGCAGTGGAGGTAATAGGAAGGATTACTATCATCCAAAAGAGAAGCAGTTTAAGAAGCACGGAAGCAGTTCTTCGAGCTCTAGTGGCTCGAGGAAGATCGGATCGGGACAGAGTGCGAGTCAGTCAGGCATGTCTTGTGCCAATTGTGGAGGTCGTCACTACCATTATCAGTGTAGAGGTATTTTTGGAAGCTGTTATATCTGTAACCAGGCGGGGCACTTTGCCAGATCGTGTCCTCAGCGGGGCTCTGAGCAAGCATATAGTGGAAGTTCTTTGAGACAGACAGCTCAGCCTCAGCGGAAAGCATCTATGGTCCACTCTTTCCAACCTGAGCAGCAGAATAGACAGGAAGGTAACCAGCATGCGAATCAACCTCCCAGACATCAGGCTCGAGTCTTTGCTCTGACTGAGGATCAGACTTAGGCTGCACCCGATAATGACATAACAGGTAAACGTTCGATTTGGGTTTTTCTGCTCTTTTTGGACTATTAGATACTGGTGAGTCTCTTGCCTTCTTATTGAAGAATCTGTTTAATGTTTATCGTGCCTCTAACTTTTGTCGGGTCGTTTGAATTGACGAACACTCCTAGTGTTGTTAATTGTTCTATTAACCGGATCTTTCAGAAGTATTAGTTGAAACTACGAATTCTTATCGATGATTTGCTTGTCTTCTTGGAATGAGAATTGTACTGATCTTTCAGAGTTTTTGATAATCTTATTTCATATTTTGGTGCCAATCAGTTGTATGCTATTCTTCGATGTCTGAATTCTGACTGGATCGAGTTAAAATTTCCTCAATGGTATGATTTGGTGATGGAATTTCAGTTTATCAGCACTCCAATATTCTTGAATTCGGTACGGATGATCTTTTAGTACTCAATATTTCTTCTTATCGAGAATTTGGATACACTCTTATTTAGAGGAATCATGCTCTAGTCTAGACATCGAGGCAGCTGAAGACGCTCGAGACTCAAGGTCTGGCTCTGGACTTGAGCTCGCAGCAATCTTATTGATTGGAAGATTTGGCATCGTTTCCTTACGAGGAGATTTCCGCGATCTTTTCTAATCTTATATTCTAAGGATTTGTTTTTATTTTATCTGCTATCTGATTTTGATTGTCCGATTGATGAAATCTGCTACCGTATTTCGTACAGAATGAATTTTAGTTAGAACCAGAGGATTGATTTTTTTGTTAGAGGTCGTCAGATTTCATGTTTTTCCGAAGTCTGTCAGTTTAGACAGAGATCCTCGGTGCATTCGTTCTTTCGGTATGGACTTTGAAGAGACATTTATTGTTGATTACAAAGTATTTTATTTCAATATCATCAGAACGACGGACAGACAGATCAGACGAGACAAGCGTTAGAGGAGATGCCATGATTTATAGTGCTCGACTTAGCACTAGTTGGCATAATCCTTGATTCTTGTGGAGACTTCGTACAACGACAACTATTTGATGAATTTTGAAGGCAATTTTCAAGATTTGTACGAGAAGAGAGGAAGATTCCCGTTTATTGAGATGATTTTCTGTGTCACATGAGTTGGAACCAGAGATGATTCGATTTGTGACTGAGCATAGAAGGATTTTCTGACGAGAATAAGACGACTTTCGATAGATGGACGGAGTATTGCTGAACTAACCGACCAGAGTTTCTATGTTCTTTATTTGTTGAGTTGCTGAATTGCTTGAGACGAATGATTCAGAGTTTCGACCAGATTAAGAAGTATCTTTGAGACTAACCTAATTCAGTTTTTGATAGTGTGGTGATGGTGTTTTGTACATGAAGGGGTATTTGTGAGACGGAGTTCGAATTGAAGCAGAATTTTTGGACTTATTTCTGATGAGTAAATTCTTATTGCAGTCTTTTAATTCTATCTCTTCCTTGTGTTGAAACCGTATCTCATTTCGAGGACGAAATCTCTTCTTAGAAGGGGGAATTGTAACGCCCTAAATTTATCTTAATTGACTTTATTTGAGATAACCGGAGATTGTAGAGTTCAAGAGCCGACTTGATTTTGATCAGGGTTTATTTTGCAAATTTTAGATTTTTTAGGGACTAAAACGCAAAATTGGACTTATAAGATATTTATAAGCTTGTTGACTCATTCGTTCTCCTCCCCAACATCTTCTTCTCCATTGTTGGGCCTCCAAACAATTCTTAAAGCTTTTGTTCTTCGGTTTCTGCTCGATCCGTCTGTTAGAATTTATTTCTGAAGGCAGATTAGCGATCACGACGGCGAGAGCTTTGTTCTATCGTAAGTTTTTCTTCGATCAGTTAGACATCTAATTTCGGATGTTGTTAGAATAGATTGAGTTTCGGTTATATCATTCTTGAGATAGTTCTTATCGATTATTCTCACTCAGTTTTGAAATAGAGTGTCGTTCGGATTTGTTATGATTTTTGGAGGCATAATTCGAAAATGAGGATTTTGAGATTTGATTTGATTTGTTGAGTTGTGTTTGTTGTTTTTGAGATAGTTATTGAGTTATTGGATCGACTTTCTCTTGTCTGTGTTTTCAGTTTGATCAGAATATAGCCGTTATGCCGCCGGTTTGAGTTTTGGACTATAGTTTGTTTTGAATTGATTTGAACCATTTTCAGTCAAGTGTCGAGCCTTTATTATTTCTTTTACAGATTCATTTGAAGGCCGTGAGTTGCGAGATTTCAGAATTTGAATAGTTCTAGATATTGGAGACGGTATAGTATCAATTTTCTTATTATCGATAAAGGATATTAGAATGAATCTTAATTGAGGAATCGTTGTTGTTTCCAGGTTTTGGAGCATCGACGTATTGAGAAGAGGTATAAGAATAAGACGACTTAGACTTGAATGGAACGATTAACTCGAATCCGACTTGATTTGAGTGTTATGAAGAAATCACATACTTGCATGTTAACTGATTTGCCTGACTTTAGTTGAATGAGTTATAATTTGCATTGCATTCATATTGAGCCAAATGATTTATTTCATTTTGAATTAGACGTTCTGAGAATTATAGCAGGGGGAATTGGCAGGCGATTTACTGCAATGACCGACTTAATTCTCTATAGTTGCTTCAGAGTCTAGAGGATTGAAGTACACATCATTCATCTCGAAAGGGGTGTTCGGTGTGATTATTGGTAGTATTTCATCCTCGGGATCTCAAATCGAAGAAGAAGAGAATAATCGGAGCACATTTTGATTATCCAAACTTCATAATCCCGGATTTTAAAGACATGCATTTCATTTTAGATTTCTCTTTGAATTGCATGGTTTGTATTTGAATATCTGAAAGTTAATGTATTTCTTGTTTTAGATGATTATTTTCTATGGCATGATGTTTCTTATACTGGGAATGTTATTCTCATCGGATTATCCGGCTATTGTCTTGTCTTTTTATGTGTTCTTGGCGACAGGTGGGGCAGGACCTAGACAGAGATCGCATGGCTAGGTGGTCGAGTTGATAGAGTGAGGCCTTGGTGGTTTTGAAGTCAAATATGTAATCGAACATAGATTGTATTCGAACTTGTTATGTTTTGGCCGCGCCCGAGCGGTAGTTTTTGTAGTGACCCTGCATGGAATCACCTACTAACTGGCAACTAATAGCATGCATTAAACTTAATACAGAAAAATACTTAACAGAGTAAAAACGTGCGGAAACTTAACCATAATTTACATATCAGCTTAGTAATATAATACAGGCTTAAATCTGTAGTGATACAACCATATCGAAATTCTTAAAAGTAAACATTATACAGCTAATAAATCATGCTGTATAAAAAACTTTCAAAGCTCCTGCTCCCTAGTCCTGCCTTGAACTACCAGGTCCGTTCATCCTGTGACCTGCCCCATGGAATAGGGTGTCCAAGATAACAACTAGGACGTGAGCGCTAACGCCCAGTACATAGACATGAGTAAACATATGTATATAATGCATGCAACATGATGACTGGTAAAAGATCATCTGAAAAGTCATGCTTAGAACCGGCACCCTATGAGTGCTGCCACCGCACGGATCAACCTCTGGGTGCAACCACACTCGTCTAGTACACCAGAGCAGATAGATATAAATGCCCCCGCCGTCGCGGTACTCTCAGTGACAGACTATCGAGTATAGAGCTGAGCGGCTCTATAATCAGGAATAACAAGGAATAGGCTCAACGTGTATATGCACATGACATATGAGTATAGAAAATGGTAAATCATACATCATGCCATAAAATAATGCCAAATAAATGCAACATATAAACATGTATACTCGCTGGCAATCTCAGTCAATGTGTACGTACCTCTAGGCTAGTTCAAGAAAAGTAGATCCTAGGTTCCAAGCCTATATTCAAAAGTTCACCGTATCACTACACAAGTTCTATAAGCCTTAACTAAACTAATAAGTACTCCCAAAACTTAAATCGATTCCCGGACCATACCTTTGTCCGATGTAAGCCCTTTGAAGATGCTAGTCCCGGATGACTATAACCACAACTTGGTTATTCCAGAACTTCGATTATAACCGATAGGGCCCTCAAGTGTATAACTCACACTATATAAATGAAGAAGGAAACTCGGGAATTCGTAATTGAAAATTGTAGTGACCCTTACCCGGATCACCTACTAAACAGAACTTATGCATGCAATTAACTTAATTAAACAGATATCAGAATAAAACTGCGGAATCCAATAACATTATACAATCCCAAGTAAAGGAATCTGTAATTATCCAATAATATACAACCAAATCGAATAGCTGTATAAACCCAAACAACAGTAATAAAACCTAGACGAAGCTCCAGCTGGCCAACCACTGACTAGCCCCTCTTGGATCCACCCTCCTCGTCCAATCGCAAACCTGCCCCATGGAATAGGGTGTACAGAAAATACAGAGTACGAGACGTGAGCATAAAACGCTCAGTGCGAGAGTATGAGTATACATGCATGCAAAGTGAACTCCCTATAGACTCGAGGTCAAGGATCAGATAATAGAGACAGACCGGGCCCTGGTATGTAGCACGTTGTGCCGTCGCATCAGGAGGTGGCTCCCATACCGAGATAACCGTGGAAACGCCAGACCCAAATCGATGGAAGTCCATCCACTAACAGGATAGGGTACAACCCTACTAACAGACATCTCGAAGGAGATACAGCAAGATGCAAATGAATGCAGCATAATATCATGGCATATAAATCATGCGGTCACATAATACATGCATACTCAGTCAGGATATCTCGAACAGTACTTTCGTACCTCAATACAGTGAAAGCTCTACCAACTCTAGGTCCACGCCTATAGTCTGCTCTACACTGCCACATGATACTACTATCATTAAAGTGCTCTAAAAGCCTTAACTAAGCTATTGCATACTCCTAAATATTTATAGGGAGCAAAAGCTATACCTTCGTCCGTCGTTAGCCCTTTGATGTCGATGCCTCCAGAACTTGGGCACGACTCCGATACGACTACCGAACGCCTCTCCGACCTCCGGACCAAGCCTAAGAAGACTAGAACAGCTCCAAAAGGACTAGAAAGGAAAGGAGAACTCGGAATTGGCAAATGAAAGTGAAGTCTCGGCCTTCTATTTATAGACAACGATCGGAACTTCCGATCCTTGATCGGAACGTCCGAACCTCGATCGGAACGTCCGATCCTGTCATCGGAGCTTCCGAAGATCCTGATCTGCCATGTGTCAAAATATCACTTGATGACTCCGGATAGGGGTGATCGGAGCTTCCGGTCCTGATCGGAGCTTCCGATCCAATCACACGTCATGCCTAACGTAATAACATCGGTGCCCCGATCGCTCATCGGAGCTTCCGATCCTGTTAGGAGCTTCCGATCGTGACTTCGGAGCTTCCGATCCGTCCGATACCTAATTCAATTAATTAGCATTAATCTTTTAATTACTCAATTAGGGCACGGGCTACTACATTCTCCCCCACTTAAGATATTTCGTCCTCGAAATCAGATCTTAAGTACCGAATGCAAATACAGAAATCAGAAACATTCTTTATTCAAATCAAACGTTTACAGAGTTTGCAACTGAATACAACTTAAAGAATGAAATCAAAACAACTCAGGATGGTCTTCACGCATCCTGTCCTCAAGCTCCCAAGTAGCTTCCTCAGTGCCTCTGCGCTGCCACTGAACTAAAACCAAAGGAATGACTTTGTTCCGTAAAACCTTATCCTTATAATCAAGGATGCGAAGAGGTTTCTCAACATAAGTCAAATCCTTGTCTACCTGAACCTCAGATCGCTGCAGAATATGAGATTCATCCGCCATATACCGTCGCAACAGAGATACGTGGAACACGTCGTGAATGCTGGATAGATGCGGTGGCAAAGCTAGTCGATAAGCCAAATCGCCAATGCTCTCTAAGATCTCAAACGGACCGATAAATCTGGTAGACAACTTGCCCTTAAGGCCAAATCTGAGAATCTTGCGGAAAGGTGACACTCTCAGAAACACTTTCTCCCCGACCTCGAACTGCAAGGGCCTACGCCTGATATTAGCATAGCTGGCTTGACGATCCTGTGCAGTCTTAATCCGTTTCTTGATCTGATCAATAATGTCTATCGCCTGCTGGATAAACTCCGGTCCTTCAGCCTGTCTCTCCCCCACTTCTTCCCAGAAGAGTGGAGTACGAAAATGTCGCCCATACAACGCTTCAAAAGGTGCCATCCCAATACTAGTGTGATAGCTGTTGTTGTAAGCGAACTCGATCAACGGCAAATGATCCTGCCAGGCTGAACCAAAATCCATGACGCACGCTCTAAGCATATCCTCTAACGTACGGATAGTGCGCTCTGACTGACCATCAGTCTCCGGATGATAGGCTGTACTCAAACTGAGAGTAGTACCCATCGCACACTGAACACTCCCCCAGAATCTAGAAGTAAACCTGGGGTCCCGATCGCTGACAATGCTCACAGGCACTCCATGAAGTCGGACGATCTCCTGAATGTACATCCGTGCCATGCGATCCACAGAGTACTCTCGGCTATAGGCAATGAAATGCGCTGACTTGGTGAGTCGGTCCACCACCACCCAGATAGCATCACAGTTCCTCGGGGATACCGGCAAATGGGTCACAAAGTCCATAGTGATAAACTCCCATTTCCATTCAGGAATAGGCAGACTGTGAAGCAATCCTCCAGGTCGTCGGTGCTCTGCCTTGACCTGTTGACACACCAAACATCTCGAAACAAACTGATAAACACTGCGTTTCATTCCCTTCTACCAGAAATGAGTACGTAGATCCTTGTACATCTTGTTGCTCCCAGGATGAATACTCAACTTAGTGCGATGTGCCTGAGACAAAATCTCCTCTCGCAACTCTTCATCCTGTGGAATCACAAGCCTACCAGACAAACACAGAAAGCCATCTGACTGATAATGAAATCCAGACGAGCTACCCTCGTTAGCTAGACGAGCTAAACGCTGGGTCTTTGAATCAGACATCTGAGCATCTCGGATCTGCGAATACAAGGCTGGCTCAGATAATATCGCAAACATCTGGATACTCTGCATACCTTTCTTATGCTTGAAGGTAAAACCTGAAGTACAACAGTCACTGATCGCACTAGACATCGAACAAGTCTGAAGTGCGGATAGTCGCACCTTGCGACTCAAAGCATGAGCGGTGAGATTAGCAGCTCTCGGATGGTACTTAATCTCGCAATCATAGTCCTTAAGCAAGTCCATCCAACGTCTCTGTCTCATGTTCAATTCTGCCTGAGTGAACAAATACTTGAGACTCTTATGGTCGGTGAAGATCTCAAATTTCTCGCCATAAAGATAATGACGCCAGATCTTCAAAGCGAACACAATGGCTGCCAATTCCAAATCATGGACTGGGTAGTTGTCCTCGTGAAGCTTCAGCTGTCTAGAAGCGTATGCGATCACATGCCCATTCTGAGTCAGGACACAACCTAACCCCTGAAGAGAAGCATCCGTGTAAACTACATACCCTCCAGATCCTGACGGTAATGCTAACACCGGCGCAGAAGTCAACCGCCGTCGAAGCTCACGGAAATTCTCCTCACACTCGGAGGACCACTCAAAATCCACACCCTTGCGGGTAAGCTGCGTCAACGGTCGAGCTAGCTGAGAGAAGTTCAGAATGAAGCGACGATAATACCCTGCTAGACCCAGAAAACTACGGATCTCAGCAACTGTCATCGGACGCGACCAATTAAGTACCGCTTCAATCTTGCTTAAATCCACAGAAATCCCATCCCTGGATATGATATGGCCAAGAAAGACCACTCTATCCATCCAGAACTCACACTTGCTCAGCTTGGCGTACAACTGCTCATCTCGAAGAGTCTGTAGTACCAACCGCAAGTGAGAAACATGCTCTTCCGTATTACGCGAATAAACCAGGATGTCGTCAATGAAGACCACGACAAACTTGTCCAAATACTCCCTGAAGACACGGTTCATCAGATCCATGAATATAGCCGGCGCATTAGTCAAACCAAATGGCATCACTAGGAACTCGTAATGCCCATAGCGAGTACGGAATGCAGTCTTGGCTACGTCCTGATCACGGACTCTCAACTGATGATACCCAGATCTCAAGTAAATCTTGGAGTAAATTGATGTGCCCTGCAGCTGGTCAAACAAGTCATCAACACGAGGCAACGGATACTTGTTCTTCACAGTCACTCGATTCAGCTGCCGATAGTCAATGCACAGCCGCATCGACCCATCCTTCTTCTTTACGAAGAGAACAGGATCTCCCCAAGGAGATACACTAGGAAGAATGTACCCCTTGTCTAAAAGATCCTGTAGCTGATTCTTTAACTCACGCATCTCTGACGGAGCCAGACGATACGGTGCTCTAGAAATAGGCGAAGTACCCGGCATCAACTCTATGCCAAACTCGACTTCCCTAGTAGGAGGAAAACCCGGAATCTCATCAGGAAACACATCTGGAAATTCATCCACAACAGGAATGCTCTCTATCCCAATACTCTCAGCGGACAAATCAACTGCATAGATAAGGTAGCCTTCCCCGCCAGACTCCAGAGCTCGACAGGCTCTCAAAGCTGATACCAAAGGCATCGGGGGTCGCGCTCTCTCACCATAGAAAAACCAACTCTCACTCCCTTCCGGATGAAAGCGTACTAATCTCTGATAGCAGTCCACTGAAGCTCGATAGGTAGTCAACATATCTATTCCCAGAATGCAATCAAAGTCGTCCATCTCCAGGACCATGAGATTCGCCAACAGAACGTTCCCTTCGAACTCTAAAGGGCAACCCATCACTAGACGCTTAGCCAAAGCAGATTGGCCCGTCGGAGTAGAAACAGACATCACTACGTCTAGTGCAATGCATGGTAACTTATGCCTCTTAACAAAACGTGCAGAAATGAAGGAATGAGATGCACCAGTGTCAATAAGTACAAGAGCAGGTATACTATAAAGCAGAAATGTACCTGCGATGACTTTCTCATTCTCCTCCACAGCCTGATCATGTCTCAGGGCAAACACCTGGCCAGAAGCTCGTGGCCTCGTATGAGAACTCCCAGCAGACTGTCCCCGCGACCTCTGCTGTACGGTAGCCTGAGAACCCGATCCTATACCAGAACCAGAACCACCTCCCCCAGACATTGGACAATCTCTCCGGGAATGACCAGTCTCTCCACAACGGAAACAAGCTCCAGAAGCTCTACGGCACTTGTCGGATGGATGGTTCTTCCCACAGTGATCACACTTGTCCTTCTTACAATAACGGACAATACCTCCATAACCAGAGGAAGAAGAAGATCCAGACTTCTTGAAAGTTTGGGCACGGGGACCCAAAGAACTAGCAGGCCTCGACTGAGGGAAAGACCTGTTCCGCCGAATGCTATCCTCTGCCTGATGACAACGGCTCACCAAACCCTCGTAGGACATGTCGTCGCCAACCGCCACACGGTCATGGATCTCAGGGTTAAGGCCCTGAAGAAACAGATTATACTTCATCTCTGAGCTATCAGCAATCTCGGGGAAATAGGATAGCTGATCAAAGAACCTCTGCTGATACTCATCGATAGACATGGTTCCCTGTCGCAGACTCAGTAGCTCGCCTGCCTTCGACTGTCGGAGTGCAGGAGGAAAATACCGCTTTTGGAAAGCTGTGCGAAACTCGGCCCAGGTGGCCACTCCTCTCGCCGCAACAAAAGGTGTAGAAGTAAACCTCCACCACCTGCGCGCACGCCCATCCAGAAGATAGCCAAGGGTCTCCACCTTCTGCTCATCGGTGCATTGGAAAGTCTGAAAAGTCGTCTCCATGCGGTCTAACTAGTTCTCCGCATCCTCCGGAGACTCACCTCCAACTAAGGGCTTGGGACCCATAGCTAAGAATCGACGCACAGTGAAATGCTCGTCATCATGATGACGATGACGCCGTTCTCGACGAGGCTCCCGGTCGGCATCACCCCAACGCCCACCAACACTGCCATGAGAACTCTGGTCGTCACGATTTGACATCTACAAAAAAATACCTCAAGATGAGACTAAATCCCAAGAATTCTTTTGCATGCTCTGATACCATAAATGTAGTGATCCTTACCCGGATCACCTACTAAACAGAACTTATGCATGCAATTAACTTAATTAAACAGATATCAGAATAAAACTGCGGAATCCAATAACATTATACAATCCCAAGTAAAGGAATCTGTAATTATCCAATAATATACAACCAAATCGAATAGCTGTATAAACCCAAACAACAGTAATAAAACCTAGACGAAGCTCCAGCTGGCCAACCACTGACTAGCCCCTCCTGGATCCACCCTCCTCGTCCAATTGCAAACCTGCCCCATGGAATAGGGTGTCCAGAAAATACAAAGTACGAGACGTGAGCATAAAACGCTCAGTGCGAGAGTATGAGTATACATGCATGCAAAGTGAACTCCTTATAGACTCGAGGTCAAGGATCAGATAACAGAGATAGACCGGGCCCTGGTATGTAGCACGCTGTGCCGTCGCTTCAGGAGGTGGCTCCCGTACCGAGATAACCGTGGAAACGCCGGACCCAAATCGATGGAAGTCCATCCACTAACAGGATAGGGTACAACCCTACTAACAGACATCTCGAAGGAGATACAGCAAGATGCAAATGAATGCAGCATAATATCATGGCATATAAATCATGCGGTCACATAATACATGCATACTCAGTCAGGATATCTCGAACAGTACTTTCGTACCTCAATACAGTGAAAGCTCTACCAACTCTAGGTCCACGCCTATAGTCTGCTCTACACTGCCACATGATACTACTATCATTAAAGTGCTCTAAAAGCCTTAACTAAGCTATTGCATACTCCTAAATATTTATAGGGAGCAAAAGCTATACCTTCGTCCGTCGTTAGTCCTTTGATGTCGATGCCTCCAGAACTTGGGCACGACTCCGCTACGACTACCGAACGCCTCTCCGACCTCCGGACCAAGCCTAAGAAGACTAGAACAGCTCCAAAAGGACTAGAAAGGAAAGGAGAACTCGGAATTGGCAAATGAAAGTGAAGTCTCGGCCTTATATTTATAGACAACGATCGGAACTTCCGATCCTTGATCGGAACGTCCGAACCTCGATCGGAACGTCCGATCCTGTCTTCGGAGCTTCCGAAGATCCTGATCTGCCACATGTCAAAATATCACTTGATGACTCCGGATAGGGGTGATCGGAGCTTCCGGTCCTGATCGGAGCTTCCGATCCAACCACACGTCATGCCTGACGTAATAACATCGGTGCCTCCGATCGCTCATCGGAGCTTCCGATCCTGTTCGGAGCTTCCGATCGTGCCTTCGGAGCTTCCGATCCGTCCGATACCTAATTCAATTAATTAGCATTAATCCTTTAATTACTCAATTAGGGCACGGGCTACTACAAAAATGAACTTTGAACGGCCCTATTTATAGCAAAATTTCTTGGCCAGGATCGGAACTTCCGATTTCGGAATCGGAGCTTCCGATCCAGCTCATTGCATGCATGTCTGCCACGCCAGGATCGGAACTTCCGATCTACGATCGGAGCTTCCGATCTGCTCTATGATCGACACTTGTTAAAACTCGCGACTGAGTCATCGATCATTGCTGGCAGCTGGGGATCGGAACTTCCGTTCCAGGATCGGAGCTTCCGTTCCGATCGGAGCTTACTATCTAGGATCGGAGCGTACTATCCGGCCCAAAATTAAAAAGCCCAAATTTTACTTCTGATGTCCAATAACACACCGAAATTGGTTAAATACCAACCCTTAATCATGTTTAACATATTATTATCTTAAAATGGTATTTGGGTTACTACATTCTCCCCACCTTCAGATATTTCGTCCGCGAAATAACATCTAAAGACAATAAAGATAACAATATGAAACATCAAACCATGGCTTATTACAAAAACTGTAAGTACATCTTACATGGTAATCAAAAATACAAAGCAAACAACTCAGGATATTCCGCTCGCATACGACTCTCAGTTTCCCAAGTTGCTTCTTCAACGCCTCGGCGCTGCCACTGTACCATCACAAGTGGTATAGTCTTGTTCCAAAGAACTTTCTCCTTCCTGTCTAGGATACAGATTGGTCGTTCAACAAAAGACAGATCTGGCTCTAGCTGAATATCAGTAGACCGAATCACATGAGATTCATCAGCTATGTACTGTCGAAGCAACGACACATGAAAAACATTGTGTATACTGGAAAGAGATGGCGGTAAAGCCAAACGATAAGCAACATCTCCGATCTTCTCCAGTATCTGGAAAGGCCCAATGTAACGAGGAGACAACTTGCCTTTCACACCGAATCTCATCACCTTCCTGAAAGGTGATACTCGCAGAAAAACATATTCACCAGGCTCAAACTGAAGTGGCCTGCGGCGAATATTCGCATAACTGGCTTGTCTATCTTGAGCAACTTTGATCCTATGCTTGATCAAATATACCTTGTCTACAATCTGCTGCACCAATTCAGGACCCTTGACTTGCCGTTCCTCGACTTCATCCCAGAATAACGGAGTACGACACCGTCGACCATACAATGCCTCAAATGGTGTCATATCAATACTACGATGATAACTGTTATTGTAGGCAAATTCAATCAAAGGTAACTGATCCTGCCAAGATAAACCAAAGTCCATGACAGAAGAACGTAGAATATCCTCCAGCGTACGAATAGTGCGCTCTGACTGCCCATCAGTCTCCGGATGATACGCAGTGCTCAAACTCAAAGTGGTACCCAACGCCTGCTGAAAACTACCCCAAAAACGTGAAGTAAATCGCGGATCTCTATCATTGACAATACTCACTGGAATCCCATGTAATCGCACAATCTCCTGGATATATAAGTGTGCCATGCGATTATAAGAATACTCCCGGTTATAAGGAATGAAATGTGCTGATTTTGTCAAACGATAAACGACAACCCAGATAGAATCACACTGACGTGAAGTCATAGGCAAGTGGGTAACAAAATCCATAGTCACGTGCTCCCACTTCCATTCAGGAATCTCAAGATTCTGCAGTAATCCACCTGGTCGTCGATGTTCAGCCTTGACCTGTTGACAAACCAAACATCTCGAAACAAATTGATACACACTTCGCTTCATCCCCTTCCACCAGAATCTAGTTCGCAAGTCCTTATACATTTTCATACTTCCAGGATGAACTGATAATCGACTCCTGTGAGCTTGAGATAGAATATCATTCCTGAGCTCCGCAACATTAGGTACAACCACTCTATTGGATAGGCACAATAAACCATCTGCCTGAAAATGGAATCCAGATGTATTAACTCCATTGGCTAGACGTGCCAATCGCTGAGTCTTAACATCAGATATCTGAGCATCTCTGATCCGAGAATACAATGCTGGATCAGATAGAATAGTATACAAACGAATCCCATTCCTCCCTTTCTTGTGCTTGAGCGTAAAACTCAATGAACAACACTCTTGAATCATATGAGATATTTCATTAGTCTGAAGTGCAGACAGTCTCACCTGCCGACTCAAGGCATCAGCAGTAAGATTAGCAGAACCTGGATGATATTTGATTTCACAATCATAATCCTTCAGGAGATCCATCCAGCGTCTCTGTCGCATATTCAACTCTGCCTGAGTGAATAAATACTTCAAACTCTTGTGATCCGTAAATATCTCAAATTTCTTGCCATAAAGATAATGTTTCCAAATCTTGAGCGCAAGTATAATGGCGGCTAACTCGAGATCATGCACTGGATAGTTATTCTCATGCGTCTTCAACTGTCGAGAAGCATAGGCAATAACATGTCCATGCTGTGTCAACACACATCCCAACCCCTGACCAGAGGCATCAGTATAAACAACATAATGTCCTGATCCAGAAGGTAGAGCTAGCACAGGTGCAGTAGTAAGACGTCTACGCAGCTCGTGAAATGACTCCTCACAATCCGAGGACCAAATGAAGGTAACATCTTTCCGAGTAAGCTGAGTCAAAGGCCTGGCCAACTGTGAAAAATTATCGATGAACCGACGGTAATATCCCGCTTGACCCAAGAAACTACGAATCTCAGCAACCGTTGTCGGACGAGACCAGTTCAGCACTGCCTCTATCTTACTAGGATCAACAGATATCCCTTCACTAGAAATCACATGACCGAGAAATACTACCCGATCAAGCCAGAATTCACACTTGCTCAATTTCTCATATAGTTGTTTATCTCGTAACGTTTGTAGAACAATCCTCAAATATTGTGCATGCTCATTCTTGTCATGAGAATAGACAAGAATATCATCTATGAAGACGATGACAAATCTATCAAGATATTCTCGAAATACTTGATTCATCAGATTCATAAAGACTGCCGGTGCATTCGTCAAACCGAATGGCATCACCAGAAACTCATAATGCCCGTATCTGGTCCTGAAAGCAGTCGTAGATATATCTGAGTCTCGTACCCGCATCTGATGGTATCCAGATCTAAGATCTATCTTCGAATAAACAGAAGTACCCTGTAGTTGATCGAACATATCATCAATCCGCGGCAAAGGATACTTATTCTTGATGGTGACACTATTCAACTGCCTGTAATCAATACATAATCGCATCGATCCATCCTTCTTCTTGACAAAAAAAACAGGTGCTCCCCACGGAGAAACACTCGGACGAATATATCCCTTATCAAGCAGATCTTGCAACTGCTGTTTCAATTCCCTCATCTCTGACGGTGCCAGACGATAAGGTGCTCTGGATATAGGCGTAGTTCCTGGTACTAGATCAATACCAAATTCAACCTCTCGAACCGGAGGAAAACCAGGAATCTCATCACGGAATACGTCAGGAAACTCGCTGACAATCGGTAGCTGATCAATACCCGGACTACTCGCAGACATATCAACCGCATATGTAGTAGCCCGAACCCTAATTGAGTAATTAAAGGATTAATGCTAATTAAATAAATTGGGGATTGGACGGATCGGAAGCTCCGAAGGGACGATCGGAAGCTTCGATCGGGATCGGAAGCTTCGATCGGGATCGGAAGCTCCGATGAGGATCGGAGGCACCGATGATATTACGTCATCCATCACGTGTGGCTAGATCGGAAGCTCCGATCAGGACCGGAGGCTCCGATCACCCCTATCCGGAGTTATCAAATGATATTTTGACACGTGGAAGATCAGGATCTTCGGAAGCTCCGATGGCAGGATCGGACGTTCCGATCGAGGTTCGGACGTTCCGATCGAGGATCGGAGGCTCCGATCGTTGTCTATAAATAGAAGGCCGAGACTTCATTTCTCCTTGCCAATTCCGAATTTCCTCTCTATTTCTAGTTATATTCGAGCTGTTCTAGTATTCTTAGGCTTGGTCCGGAGGTCGGAGAGGCGTTCGATAGTCGTAGCGAAGTTGTGCCCAAGTTCTGGAGGCATCGACATCAAAGGGCTAACGACGGACGAAGGTATAGCTTTTGCTTCCTATAAATATTTAGGAGTATGCAATAGCTTAGTTAAGACTTTTAGGGCGCTATAATGATAGTAGTATCATTTCGCTGTGTAGGCGGACTTTAGGCTTGGACTTAGAGCTGGTAGTGCCTACCTGGTATTTGAGGTACGAAAGTACTGTTCGAGATATCCTGACTGAGTATGCATGTATTATGTGACTGCATGATTTATATGCCATGATATTATGCTGCATTCATTTGCATCTTGCTGTATCTCCTTCGAGATGTCTGTAGTAGGGTTGTACCCTATCCTGTTAGTGGATGGACTTCCATCGATTTGGGTCCGGTGTTTCCACGGTTATCTCGGTATGGGAGCCACCTCCTGAAGCGACGGCACAGCGTGCTACATGCCAGGGCCCGGTCTGTCTCTGTTATCTGATCCTTGACCTCGAGTCTATAGGGAGTTCACTTTGCATGCATGTATACTCATACTCTCGCACTGAGCGTTTTATGCTCACGTCTCGTACTCTGTATTTTCTGGACACCCTATTCCATGGGGCAGGTTTGCGATTGGACGAGGAGGGTGGATCCAGGAGGGGCTAGTCAGTGGTTGGCCAGCTGGAGCTTCGTCTAGGCCTTATTACTGTTGTTTGGGTTTATACAGCTATTCGATTTGGTTGTATATTATTGGATAATTACAGATTCCTTTTCTTGGGATTGTATACTGTTATTGGTTTCCGCAGTTTTATTCTGATATCTGTTTTATTAAGTTAATTGCATGCCTAAGTTCTGTTTAGTAGGTGATCTGGGTAAGGGTCACTACATTTATGGTATCAGAGCATGCAAAAGATTTCTTGGGATTTAGTCTCATCTTGAGGTATTTTTGTAGATGTCAAATCGTGACGACCAGAGTTCTTATGGCAGTGTTGGTGGGCGTTGGGGTGATGCCGACCGGGAGCCTCGTCGAGAACGGCGTCATCGTCACCATGACGACGAGCGTTTCACTGTGCGTCGATTCTTAGCTATGGGTCCTAAGCCCTTAGTTGGAGGTGAGTCTCCGGAGGATGCGGAGAACTGGTTAGACCGCATGGAGACGACTTTTCAGAATTTCCAATGCACCGATGAGCAGAAGGTGGAGACCCTTGGCTATCTTCTGGATGGGCGCGCGCGCAGGTGGTGGAGGTTTACTTCTGCACCTTTTGTTACGGCGAGAGGAGTGGCCACCTGGGCCGAGTTTCGCACAGCTTTTCAAAAGCGGTATTTTCCTCCTGCACTCCGACAGTCGAAGGCAGGCGAGCTACTGAGTCTGCGACAGGGAACTATGTCTATCAATGAGTATCAGCAGAGGTTCTTTGATCTGCTATCATATTGCCCCGAGATTGCTGATAGCTCAGAGATGAAGTATAATATGTTCCTTCAGGGCCTTAACCCTGAGATCCATGACCGTGTGGCGGTTGGTGACGACATGTCCTACGAGGGTTTGGTGAGCCGTTGTCACCAGGTGGAGGACAGCATTCGGCGGAACAGGTCTTTCTCTCAGTCGAGACCTGCTAGTTCTTTGGCCCCCCGTGCCCAGTCATTCAAGAAGTCCGGGTCTACTTTTTCCTCTGGTTCGGGAGGTGTTGTCCGTTTCGGTAAGAAGGACAAGTGTGATCACTGTGGGAAGAACCATCCATCCGACAAGTGCCGCAGAGCTTCTGGAGCTTGTTTCCGTTGTGGAGAAACTGGTCATATCCGGAGGGATTGTCCACTGTCTGGGGGAGGCGGTTCTGGATCTGGTTCAGGATCGGGTTCTCAGGCTACCGTACAGCAGAGGTCGCAGGGACAGTCTGCTGGGAGTTCTCATTTGAGGCCACGAGCTTCTGGCCAGGTGTTTGCCCTGAGACATGATCAGGCTGTGGAGGAGAATGAGAAAGTCATCGCAGGTACATTTATGCTTTATGGTATACCTGCTCTTGTACTTATTGACACTGGTGCATCTCATTCCTTCATTTCTGCACGTTTTGTTAAGAGGCATAAGTTACCATGCATTGCATTAGACGTAGTGATGTCTGTTTCTACTCCGACGGGCCAATCTGCTTTGGCTAAGCGTCTAGTGATGGGTTGCCCTTTAGAGTTCGAAGGGAACGTTCTGTTGGCGAATCTCATGGTCCTGGCGATGGACGATTTTGATTGCATTCTGGGAATAGATGTGCTGACTACCTATCGAGCTTCAGTGGACTGCTATCAGAGATTAGTACGCTTTCATCCGGAAGGGAGTGAGAGTTGGTTTTTCTATGGTGAGGGAGCGCGACCCCCGATGCCTTTGGTATTAGCTTTGAGAGCCTGTCGAGCTCTAGAGTATGGCGGGGAACGCTACCTTATCTATGCAGTTGATTTGTCCGCTGAGAGTATTGGGATAGAGAGCATTCCTGTTGTGGATGAATTTCCAGATGTGTTTCCTGATGAGATTCCGGGTTTTCCTCCTGCTAGGGAAGTCGAGTTTGGCATAGAGTTGATGCCGGGTACTTCGCCTATTTCTAGAGCACCGTATCGTCTGGCTCCGTCAGAGATGCGTGAGTTGAAGAATCAGCTACAGGATCTTTTGGACAAGGGGTACATTCGTCCTAGTGTATCTCCTTGGGGAGCTCCTGTTCTCTTCGTGAAGAAGAAGGATGGGTCGATGCGGCTGTGCATTGACTATCGGCAGCTGAATCGAGTCACTGTGAAGAACAAGTATCCGTTGCCTCGTGTTGATGACTTGTTTGACCAGCTGCAGGGCACATCAATTTACTCCAAGATTGACTTGAGATCTGGGTATCATCAGTTGAGAGTCCGTGATCAGGACGTAGCCAAGACTGCATTCCGTACTCGCTATGGGCATTACGAGTTCCTAGTGATGCCATTTGGTTTGACCAATGCGCCGGCTATATTCATGGATCTGATGAACCGTGTCTTCAGGGAGTATTTGGACAAGTTTGTCGTGGTCTTCATTGACGACATCTTGGTGTATTCGCGTAATACGGAAGAGCATGTTTCTCACTTGCGGTTGGTACTACAGACTCTTCGAGATGAGCAGTTATACGCCAAGCTGAGCAAGTGTGAGTTCTGGATGGATAGAGTGGTTTTTCTTGGCCATATCATATCCAAGGAGGGGATTTCTGTTGATCCAAGCAAGATTGAAGCGGTACTTAATTGGTCGCGTCCGACGACAGTTGCTGAGATCCGTAGTTTTCTGGGTCTAGCAGGGTATTATCGTCGCTTCATTCTGAATTTCTCTCAGTTAGCTCGACCGTTGACGCAGCTTACCCGCAAGGGTGTGGATTTCGAGTGGTCCTCCGAGTGTGAGGAGAATTTCCGTGAGCTTCGACGGCGGTTGACTTCTGCGCCGGTGTTAGCATTACCGTCAGGATCTGGAGGGTATGTAGTTTACACGGATGCTTCTCTTCAGGGGTTAGGTTGTGTCCTGACTCAGAATGGGCATGTGATCTCATACGCTTCTAGACAGCTGAAGCTTCACGAGGACAACTACCCAGTCCATGATTTGGAGTTAGCAGCCATTGTGTTCGCTTTGAAGATCTGGCATCATTATCTGTATGGCGAGAAATTTGAGATCTTCACCGACCATAAGAGTCTCAAGTATTTGTTCACTCAGGCAGAATTGAACATGAGGCAGAGACGTTGGATGGATTTGCTTAAGGACTATGATTGCGAGATTAAGTACCATCCGGGAGCTGCTAATCTCACCGCTGATGCTTTGAGTCGCAAGGTGCGACTATCCGAACTTCAGACTTGTTCGATGTCTAGTGCGATCAGTGACTGTTGTACTTCAGGTTATACCTTCAAGCATAAGAAAGGTATGCAGAGTATCCAGATGTTTGCGATATTATCTGAGCCAGCCTTGTATTCGCGGATCCGAGATGCTCAGATGACTGATTCAAAGACCCAGCGTTTAGCTCGTCTAGCTAACGAGGGTATCTCGTTTGGATTTCATTATCAGTCAGATGGCTTTCTGTGTTTGTCTGGTAGGCTTGTGATTCCACAGGATGAAGAGTTGCGAGAGGAGATTTTATCTCAGGCACATCGCACTAAGTTGAGTATTCATCCTGGGAGCAACAAGATGTACAAGGATCTACGTACTCGTTTCTGGTGGAAGGGAATGAAACGCAGTGTTTATCAGTTTGTTTCGAGATGTTTGGTGTGTCAACAGGTCAAGGCAGAGCACCGACGACCTGGAGGATTGCTTCACAGTCTGCCTATTCCTGAATGGAAATGGGAGTTTATCACTATGGACTTTGTGACCCATTTGCCGGTATCCCCGAGGAACTGTGATGCTATCTGGGTTGTGGTGGACCGACTCACCAAGTCAGCGCATTTCATTGCCTATAGCCGAGAGTACTCTGTGGATCGCATGGCACGGATGTACATTCAGGAGATCGTCCGACTTCATGGAGTGCCTGTGAGCATTGTCAGCGATCGGGACCCCAGGTTTACTTCTAGGTTCTGGGGGAGTGTTCAGCGTGCGATGGGTACTACTCTCAGATTGAGTACAGCCTATCATCCAGAGACTGATGGTCAGTCAGAGCGCACTATCCGTACGTTAGAGGATATGCTTAGAGCGTGCGTCTTGGATTTTGGTTCAGCCTGGCAGGATCATTTGCCGTTGATCGAGTTCGCTTACAACAACAGCTATCACACTAGTATTGGGATGGCACCTTTTGAGGCGTTGTATGGGCGACGTTGTCGTACTCCACTCTTCTGGGAAGAAGTGGGGGAGAGACAGGCTGAGGGACCGGAGTTTATCCAGCAGGCGATAGACATTGTTGATCAAATCAAGAAACGGATTAAGACTGCACAGGATCGTCAGGCCAGCTATGCTAATATTAAGCGTAGGCCTTTGCAGTTCGAGGTCGGGGAGAAAGTGTTTCTGAGAGTGTCACCTTTCCGCAAGATTCTCAGATTTGGCCTTAAGGGCAAGTTGTCTCCCAGATTTATCGGTCCGTTTGAAATCTTGGAGAGCATTGGCGATTTGGCTTATCGACTAACTTTGCCACCGCATCTATCCAGCATTCACGACGTGTTCCACGTATCTCTGTTGCGACGATATGTGGCGGATGAATCTCATATTCTGCAGCGGTCTGAGGTTCAGGTAGACAAGGATTTGACTTATGTTGAGAAACCTCTTCGCAACCTTGATTTTAAGGATAAGGTTTTACGGAACAAAGTCATTCCTTTGGTTTTAGTTCAGTGGCAGCGCCGAGGCACTGAGGAAGCTACTTGGGAGCTTGAGGACAGGATGCGTAAAGACCATCCTGAGTTGTTTTGATTTCATTCTTTAAGTTGTATTCAGTTGCAAACTCTGTAAACGTTTGTTTGAATAAAGAATGTTTCTGATTTCTGTATTTGCATTCGGTACTTAAGATCTGATTTCGAGGACGAAATATCTTAAGTGGTGGAGAATGTAGTAGCCCGAACCCTAATTGAGTAATTAAAGGATTAATGCTAATTAAATAAATTGGGGATTGGACGGATCGGAAGCTCCGAAGGGACGATCGGAAGCTCCGATCGGGATCGGAAGCTCCGATGAGGATCGGAGGCACCGATGATATTACGTCATCCATGACGTGTGGCTAGATCGGAAGCTCCGATCAGGACCGGAGGCTCCGATCACCCCTATCCGGAGTTATCAAATGATATTTTGACACGTGGAAGATCAGGATCTTCGGAAGCTCCGATGGCAGGATCGGACGTTCCGATCGAGGATCGGAGGCTCCGATCGTTGTCTATAAATAGAAGGCCGAGACTTCATTTCTCCTTGCCAATTCCGAATTTCCTCTCTATTTCTAGTTATATTCGAGCTGTTCTAGTCTTCTTAGGCTTGGTCCGGAGGTCGGAGAGGCGTTCGATAGTCGTAGCGAAGTTGTGCCCAAGTTCTGGAGGCATCGACATCAAAGGGCTAACGACGGACGAAGGTATAGCTTTTGCTTCCTATAAATATTTAGGAGTATGCAATAGCTTAGTTAAGACTTTTAGGGCGCTATAATGATAGTAGTATCATTTCGCTGTGTAGGCGGACTTTAGGCTTGGACTTAGAGCTGGTAGTGCCTACCTGGTATTTGAGGTACGAAAGTACTGTTCGAGATATCCTGACTGAGTATGCATGTATTATGTGACTGCATAATTTATATGCCATGATATTATGCTGCATTCATTTGCATCTTGCTGTATCTCCTTCGAGATGTCTGTAGTAGGGTTGTACCCTATCCTGTTAGTGGATGGACTTCCATCGATTTGGGTCCGGTGTTTCCACGGTTATCTCGGTATGGGAGCCACCTCCTGAAGCGACGGCACAGCGTGCTACATACCAGGGCCCGGTCTGTCTCTGTTATCTGATCCTTGACCTCGAGTCTATAGGGAGTTCACTTTGCATGCATGTATACTCATACTCTCGCACTGAGCGTTTTATGCTCACGTCTCGTACTCTGTATTTTTTGGACACCCTATTCCATGGGGCAGGTTTGCGATTGGACGAGGAGGGTGGATCCAGGAGGGGCTAGTCAGTGGTTGGCCAGCTGGAGCTTCGTCTAGGCCTTATTACTGTTGTTTGGGTTTATACAGCTATTCGATTTGGTTGTATATTATTGGATAATTACAGATTCCTTTTCTTGGGATTGTATACTGTTATTGGTTTCCGCAGTTTTATTCTGATATCTGTTTTATTAAGTTAATTGCATGCCTAAGTTCTGTTTAGTAGGTGATCTGGGTAAGGGTCACTACAGCATATATGAGGTAGCCCTCCCCACCTGACTCCAAGACATGACATGCCTTTAGAGCCGAAACAAGTGGCATCGGAGGTCGCGCACCCTCACCATAAAAGTACCAGCAATCATCCTCAAAGGGATGAAACTGTACCAGACGCTGATAACAATCCACAGTAGCGTGATACAAAGTCAACATATCTATTCCCAAAATACAATCAAAATCCGTCATCGCTAATATCATCAAATTAGTCGATAACACATTACCCTCAAATTCCAAAAGGCAACCCATCACTAGACGCTTAGTTACTACCTCCTGCTCTAACGGAGTAGATACAACTAAATCCATATCTAATGATACGTAAGGTAATCTATGTCTCTTAACAAAGCGACTAGAAATAAAGGAATGCGATGCTCCAGTATCAATTAATACAAGTGCAGGAATACCACATAACAGAAAGGTACCTGCCAACATGCGATCGCTTCCCTCTGTAGCCTGCTCCTGAGACAGAGCAAACACCTGCCCTTGAGTCTGTGGATGATAACCAGAAGAACTCTGTGGTGCTGGCTGCTGACGTGGAAAAGTAGAAGCCTGAGATCCAACCTGGGATCCCGATCCACTAGCAGAACCCATACGCTGAGGACAATCTCTCCGCAGATGTCCCTGCTAACCACAAATATAACACGCCCCAGTAGCTCTCCGACATGAAGCTGCAGGATGCTTCCCACCACAGTGGCTACAAAACTCCTCCTTCTTCTTCTTCTTCCCAAAGCGGAAAGTACCTCGTGAACCACGAGAACCAGACGAAGTAGTAGGAGTAGAAGAAGACGTAGGTACAGATGGAACAACAGATTGAGCTCGAGGCTCAACAAATCAACTAGGCTGTGCTGGCATCATCAACTGTCCACGCCTGTTGCTGGTCTCCACAAGAAGGCAACGGTTCACCAAAGTCTCATAAGACACCGGGTCATCATAGACGATAACTTGTGCGTAGATATCTTGGTTCAGGCCTTGCAGAAAGATATCATACTTCAACGCATCACTCGCATTAATATGAGGACTGAAAGGTAGCAGATCAAGAAATCGTTGCTGATACTGATCAATAGTCATTGATCCTTGCCTCAAAGTAAGCAACTCCATAGATCGTGCTTGGCGAACAGCTGGAGGAAAATATAATTTCTGAAACTCCCGACAAAAATCCCCCCAAGTCACCTGTCCTCTCTCAGTACGTGCCTGAGCAACCTTGGCATCCCACCAAAAATGTGCTCTATCCTCTAGAACGAATTCTAGAACTTCCAGTTTCTGCTCCTCAGTACACTCGAAAGCTCGGAACGTGCTCTCAAGTTTAGACATCCAGCTTCTAGCTTGTTCAGGATTCTCGCCTCCCACTAAGGGTTTCGATCCTACCTGCATGAACTTCTTAATTGTATAGCGACGTCGACCCTCATGAGGACGATGTTGATCATCCTGATGATGATGGCGACGATGATGATGACCACTTCCCTGGCCAACACTACCGTGACTCTCGTCAGCCATATCCTGAAAAAAATTACACAATAAAATCCCAAATTCGCAAGAATTACTCAAAACTAATTCTGAATCCCAAGTACTAATCCCAAAATCTAAGCATGCTCTGATACCAAAAATGTAGTGACCCTGCATGGAATCACCTACTAACTGGCAACTAATAGCATGCATTAAACTTAATACAGCAAAATACTTAACAGAGTAAAAACGTGCGGAAACTTAACCATAATTTACATATCAGCTTAGTAATATAATCCAGTCTTAAATCTGTAGTGATACAACCATATCGAAATTCTTAAAAGTAAACATTATACAGCTAATAAATCATGTTGTATAAAAAACTTTCAAAGCTCCTGCTCCCTAGTCCTGCCTTGAACTACCAGCTCCGTCCATCCTGCGACCTGCCCCATGGAATAGGGTGTCCAAGATAACAACTAGGACGTGAGCGCTAACGCCCAGTACATAGACATGAGTAAACATATGTATATAATGCATGCAACATGATGACTGGTAAAAGATCATCTGAAAAGTCATGCTCAGAACCGGCACCCTATGAGTGCTGCCATCGCACGGATCAACCTCTAGGTGCAACCACGCTCGTCTAGTACACCAGAGTAGACTGACATAAATGCCTCCGCCGTCGCGGTACTCTCAGTGACAGACTATCGAGTATAGAGCTGAGCGGCTCTATAATCAGGTATAACAAGGAGTAGGCTCAACGTGTATATGCACATGACATATGAGTATAGAAAACGGTAAATCATACATCATGCCATATAATAATGCCAAATAAATGTAACATATAAACATGTATACTTGCTGACAATCTCAGTCAATGTGTACGTACCTCTAGGCTAGTTCAAGAAAAGTAGATCTTAGGTTCCAAGCCTATATTCAAAAGTTCACCGTATCACTACACAAGTTCTATAAGACTTAACTAAGCTAATAAGTACTCCCAAAACTTAAATCGATTCCCGGACCATACCTTCGTCCGAAGTAAGCCCTTTGAAGATGCTAGTCCCGGATGACTATAACCACAACTTGGTTATTCCAGAACTTCGATTATAACCGATAGGGCCCTCAAGTGTATAACTCACACTATATAACTGAAGAAGGAAACTCGGGAATTCGTAATTGAAAATGAACTCTGAACGGCCCTATTTATAGCCAAATTTCTCGGCCAGGATCGGAACTTCCGATTTCGGAATCGGAGCTTCTGATCCAGCTCATTGCGTGCATGTCTGCCACGCCAGGATCAGAACTTCCGATCTACGATCGGAGCTTCCGATCTACTCTATGATCGACACTTGTCAAAACTCGCGACTGATTCATCGATCATTGCTGGCAGCTGGGGATCGGAACTTCCGTTCTAGGATCGGAGCTTCCGTTCCGATCGGAGCTTACTATCCGGACCAAAATTAAAAAGCCCAAATTTTACTTCTGAAGTCCAATAACACTCCAAAATTGGTTAAATACCAACCCTTAATCATTTTTAACATATTATTATCTTAAAATGGTATCTGGGTTACTACAATTTTCTACCGCCTGAGCGCGGCACCCCTTTAAAAAAAACTTTATTGATTGCTTATAAATTTTGGATCTTGTATGCTTTATTGTTGTTTAATCCGAGATTATATGTTTAGAATCGAGGTCTCACAGTATATGCTGCTATGAGTATGGTTGTGTGATGTTTATGATTGTGGGATTGAGTTAGATATAGTTTGGATTACCGAATTTGCACCGTTACGCCGCCGGTTCAAGAATTGATAGCTTTTGGAATTGTGATTGTTGAGCTGAATATAAGGGAATGTCTTGAAGATATTTATATATCTTTCTACTTCATTTTCAGATTTGGTAAGAGGCTATCGAGTTTGAGAATTTGGAAGTCGAATCGAAGAAGCTTTGATCAATGTTTGAAATGCTTTTGCTCTTGTGATTGAAGTTGAATATGAATGAAGATTGATATGCAGATTGAGTTGAAGATAAGATATGTTTTTTCAATTTCAGATTTATATTGAAGTTTGACGACTCGAGAATGCAGCTATTGGAACGGAAGTGAATAGTTCTAGATTGGGAGCAACTTAACCACGACTGAAAGACTAAAAGGTATAAGATGACATCGAGAGTCAGGGATTCGAAACTCGAGAATGATGCTTTTGGAGTCGTCTCGATAAACCACATACTTTTTGCTCTTTATTCTTGATTTAGAATTTGATGTTGTCGATCCATCTCAGGTAGTGGATCTTTATTTAGTTATATATGATATGAAGAAAATTGAATTGATTCTAGTGCCAAGGTCAGATGGACCTTATTTTTGAGTCTGATGAGACGACGATAAATGGATATCCATGTCAAGATCGTATACGAATCTTGATGACATTGATTTATTATGAATCAATTCTTCGTTAGAGCGCTATATAAATCTATTGATTTGAAGTATTGATTGAAGCTTTATTTTGAAGTATTAAGAGTTGAATTGATATGAATTTGTATGCATATGTATTTTATACTGGGAATTATATTCTCACCGGATGTTTTCGGCTGTTGTCTTGTTTTGTATGTGTGCATGGCAACAGGTGGGGCAGTAGCTGACCAGAACTGATATGGGTAGCTCGTGACAGAGTTGTAGATGTGGGCACTCGGTTTGTAGCAGAAGTGATGTATTTGAGATCTTGTCAAGCATGCTAGAAGATTATGCTTGTAGTAGTTTGAAGAACACTAGTTGAGTTTTGTATATAACTAGTTCTTTTGATGTCACTCAAACTACTTAGTTGTTGTAGCTAATGCTTGTAGATATGATTAGATCATGTTCTATGTATATGTACATATTTTAAGACTTGACAGAACATGGATTGAATGATACGAAGGATCAAATTTATGCTGCAGAAAAACAGAGCATGCTTGTGAGACTTCGGTTCTAAACATCTAATCTCGGTTTAAACAATAAATAAGCATACAAGATCCAAGATTGAAAGCAACAAAAGAAATTTTTTTTTTAAAATAAGCCTCGCTCGATCGGTAAGATTTAACCAGTCGAGCGAGCAACAAATTGCAAACCTTCTGCCCGGATGAAATACCAGCACCGCTCGATCGGTCATAATCAACTGATCGAGCGGGCACCTTGATTCAAGAACAGAAACATGGCAACATGTCCCTCGCTTCATCGGTCAAAAACTACCGATCGAGCAGTGACAGTACAAAGAAAGAAAACACAGCAGAAATTATTCCAACGCTCAAGTCCAATACTTTCAATGTATAACAAGGTTCATAATACATGCAACGACAACATACAAACCTCAATACTTGCATAAACGATACAACATATAAGAAGAAGTTCGAATTCTAAACATGATCCAACATAAACTAGATAGACATGCTGATTCGACTTCTAAACTGAGTCCCACTTCTATCTCTCACTATTGATGCTAACCAGGTCTTCGCTGACTCGATCCTGTCCCTCCTGTTGCCAAGTACACATACAAAACATAGCAACAACAGGATTACTTCGATGAGAATGATATTCCCACTAAAAGCAACATAACATGCAAAATAACAACAACATGATTTCAAGACAACAACATATTCAATATCAATGTAAATGAAATGCATGTCTTTAAAATGGGATATCAACTCTGATAAACAAGGGATTGTTGCTATGCTTTTGGATCTCGAGGATGAGATCACATAACGACTCACCGACTCTTCCAATTGAGGTGGTGCCATGTATCCCAATCCCCTAGACTTTGGTGCAACTATAAGAAGTATGCTGACACTAGGTGAACTTCGACAACCCAGGCCACTCGCAGTATAGCCCTCAAAACATCTAAATAAAAAGGACCGTTCTGCCCGCTGAAATCAAAGGTTTGGCTCAAGATGAATGCATAAAAATAAAATAAAACATTAAGCCATATTCAACGATTGACTGCTGCTAAATCTGGCTCGACAAACTCCAAACTAATTTGTACGGAGGCAAGGAAGATCAACAATGACGATCAAAACTCAATACCAATGTTTTACAACTCAAAATCAGTGCAAAATCCCAAAAACTCAAACCGGCGGCATAACGGCTAAAACTGATCAAACCGGAAACACATAATGCAATATAATATCGATATCAACTCATATAAATGCTAATAAAACATTAAAGTCTCAAACCCAACAAATTTCAAAACTCAATTTTCGAAATAGGCTTCTTAAAATCATAACAAATCCGAACGACGCTCTAATTGAAAATCGACTGAGAATAAACGATCAGAACTCTGTCAAGAACAACATAACCGAAACTCAATTGATTCTAACAACATCCGAAAATAGACGTGCAACTTATCGGAGAAAAACTTACGATAGAACGAAGCTCTCGCTGCGGTGATCGCTAATCTGCCTTCAGAAATAAATTCCAACGAACGAATCGAGCGCGGACTGAAATCTTAAAGCTTGAAAATGTTTGGAGGAGTTAACAATGGAGGGAACCGATCGAGAAGAAGGAGAAGAAGGAATGGGGACTAAGTCAAACCTTTTCCCACGTGTAGATAATATATTAAACTCCAAATTTTCACTTTAGTCCCTGAAAAATCCGAAATTTTCAAAATAGACCCTGATCAAAATCAAGTCGGCTCTTGAACTCTGTAATATCTTATTATCTCAAATAAACTCAATTAAGATAAATTTGGGGCGTTACAATTCTCCCACTCTAAGAAGAGAATTCGTCCTTGAAATCAATAAGAATCACCACTCCTAAGATAGAATAAAGAATTAAAGAAAGTAAGAAGAACTCATGTCGTCCGAATAACTCAGGAAAACGCTGTCTCATGTCAGATTCTGTCTCCTAAGTCGCTTCCTCGACCCCATGACGACTCCATTGAACTTTCACCAAAGGAATCAACTTGGTTCTGAGCTGCTTCTCCTTCCGATCAAGGATCTGAATTGGTCGCTCAAAGTATCTTAGAGTCTCGTCAAGCTCGGCTTTGTCAGGCTGAAGAATATGAGAAGGATCTGGATGATACTTCCGCAACATAGAGACGTGAAAAACGTCGTGAATAACAGATAAAGACAGAGGAAGTGCAAGTTTGTAGGCAAGATCGCCTAACTTTTTGAGAATCTCGTATCCGATGAATCTCGGAAATAACTTCCCTCTCTTAAAAAATCTGATAGTGCCTCTGAAAGGAGAAATTTTTAAGAAGAATTGGTCTCCCTGATCGAAACTCAGAGGTCTACATCTGAAATTCGCATACTTAGCCTGTCTATCTTGAGCTGACTTCATTCTCGACTGAATGATCTTTACTTTCTGCCATATCTTGAATCATATCCGGTCCCAAATCAGGTGACTCAGACAAATAATCCCAAAACAACGGAGATTGGCACTTCTTACCATACAAATCCTTAAAAGGCGCCATACCGATACTCGCTTGGAAACTATTGTTGTAAGAAAACTCGACAAGAGGCAAAGAATCCTGCCCACTTGTGCCAAAGTCTAGCACTACTGCTCGAAGCATATCTTCTAACGTCTTTATAGTCCGATCTGACTATCCGTCGGTCTAAAGATGATAAGCTGTACTCAGATGCAATCGACTGTTGGAAAACGGTGTTCAGATCAATCAGAATTGATACCCGATGCAGCGGAAGTTTTAAAATTTTATATGGAACGATTCCATATCATGTGTATCAAAACATTACGATTAACTTGTGCGTGTAAAAATTAAATAACAATTAAATTTTTACCTTGAATCTCGAAACGAGATTATGGACAACAACAGATAACTCTGCTCTTGTTGTATATCCCAGGAACTGATGGACGAACAATTCTTCAATCAGGTCCACGAACAAAAGTTTAATCCCTCTGATAGATTGCACTAGAAAATCTATCAGAAGTTTCTGCGAAGAGAATTAACGAATTTGATCCGTTAAACCAGACTGCAAATTCGAAATTCACAGGCTGGAATTTTCGAACAGAGAGAGAGAGGGGGGCGGCCGAATTCTCAAGACTGGAGGCTAGGGTTTTCGAAAATTTGACCTCTGTTATGTAATTTCTGTACTACAATAACTTATTTATAATGTGGGCTGCTAACAGCTTAGGGCCCATTAGTCATAAGTTCAAGTTTGACAAGCAAAGCCCGCATGTTCAGAAATTAATATAAAATTCATCGTGACTCAGATTGATAAACCAATTTCACCAATGTGCACATAAACCATTTCTGCATCTTTTAAAGTCAAGATAAATTTTCTGAATCCGAATTCAGTGATTTCCAAAAATGCACATCCCTATGTCATTTTAGTAAATCTTACTCTTCCACTCTGATATAAGAAGTCCTACTTCTTTGTTCATTAAATTTAACTCTTTAAATTTAACTATCTCAACGGGGATTAAAAATCCATTACTTGTGTGACCCTCAATGGTTCAGGGATACAGCTAGCCGTGGGCTCACAACTCCTTGTGACTCGGAACAACAATTTCCGACTTGCCCATCGAATCATGGTAAGAGCGCCTAGCAACATCGCCCCATGATTCCCTAGGTATCACTGATAGTGCCTGCAAGAACCAATAGATTTTGGTTAGCGTACAGTACGGTCCCTTCATCCATATATACCGATTGAATCAACAACCATTGGTAAATCGAGAGTCGTTCGAGAATCGATAACTATGCAATGCATCTTGAAGATCAAATAGTGACATCGCATGTGCTACTAAGAAACCATTTCTTAAAACACATCATGTACTCTGGCTAGAGATTCTTCACACTAATATCTCCTCAGATTGCATAGGATATCCACACTAGCAAGTATGTGGTGAATCCTTGACAACAAAGCATCGACTCCTATATGTGTCATAATTGTACCCAATCCCGACACCTGATGACCCCAATAGAGTCGGTAAATGAGTCAAAATACAGTACTAGCATATAGAGTCTCAATGATGTTTCAAGTAGTAAGGACTAATGGTGTACAACCAAAACCGCGGACTTTATCCACTCGATAAGTGATAACCACTTGGAAAGTCCGAATAGGGTAGTTCGATCATTCATCATATGAATATCCATTTGCATGCTTCGAACATCTCTATGTTCCCTACCAATGAAACGTGGTACTCTGCATCGCAAATGCTAGCCTCAAACTCGAGCGATCCTTATCCTTATTTTCGGACGGCTCAATCGACTAGAAACTGTTTAGAATATACAGTGACTATAAGATGTGTTTCATGATAGTCATCCCCATGTACTACCACATCTTACATACACTATAGTATATCCAAGGTCTTCATCTAAACATCTTATAGTATGTCACAACATAATAATATGATAAAAGATAAAGTAAACGCCATTATAAAAGTGTAAATTATATTAAACAAAAGATTGTTTATACATAGAGTCATAAAAGCCCTTAGCCACAAGTTGGCTCACCGGGCACCCACTCTTTCATCGAGTACCAAGTGCCTCCTGAAGAATGTGCCGAAAGTGCGAAGTGAATCTAGGGTCTTGGTTTGAAACGATCGACATCGGGACACCATGCAATCTCACAACGTTTCTAACATACAACTCAGCCATCTGATCGTGATGATACGTCATCCTGTATGGAATAAAACAAGAAGACTTCGTCAATCTGTTGATCACTACCCAAATAGCATCGCATCCTCGAACCGATCGCAGTAGCTTCGTGACGAAATCCATAGAAATGTGATCCCACTTCCATTAAGGAACAGATAGACTGTGCAATAGACCACCCGATCTCTTCCTTTCTGCTTTCACTTGCTGACAGTTCAAACATTGTGATACAAACCTCGCAACATCTCTCTTCATCTTCTTCCACCAAAATTGATTCTTCAGATCGTTATACATCTTCCGACCTCCAGGATGAATACTGAACCGACTGCAATGAGCCTATCAGAGAATATGCTGCCTCAACTCCGATATATCAGGCACAGCAATACGATTATTCACAAAAAAAACATCATCTCTAACCTGGAATTCAAACTGATGCCAAGATCTGACTTTCTCTACTGAAATCTGAGTGCTCGGATCACACTTCTGTGCTTCTTTGATCGCAGTAAACAACTCCGGCTTGGCTTGAATAGCAAACACTCTGATAGTCCTCTTATATGTTTCAAACTCAAAACCAGAAGTGCAACAATCATCGATCAACTGAGAAACACCGATAGTAGAAAGAGGTAAAGAACAAATCTTTCGGCTCAAGGCATCTGCAACTACATTCGACTTTCCCGGATAATACTTGATTTCATAATCGAAATCCTTCAACAGATCTAACCATCTTCTCCGTCTCATATTCAGCTCTGCCTGTGAAAACAAATACTTAAGGCTTTTATGGTCAGAAAAGATCTCGAAAGACTCACCATAAAGATAGCGACGCCAGATCTTCACAGCAAAAACAATCGCAGCGATTTCAAGATCATGAACCGGATAACAATTCTCGTGCGGCTTCAGTTGCCTCAATGCATACGCTATCACATTCTTATGCTGCATAAGAACACATCCCAAGCCTTGGTTAGAAGCATCGCAATACATTTTGAAACCTCCAGTACCTTTTGGAATAGAAAGAATCAGAGCACTGGTCAGTCTCCTCAACAAAGATAGCCTCACAATCTGCAGTCCAGATAAAAGGCGCATTCCTATATGTCAGCTGGGTAATCAACTTGGAAATAGACGAGAATCCCTCGATGAATCGGCAATAATAACCAGCTAAACCCATAAAGCTTCGGATCTCAAGCACTGATGTCGGTCTAGGCCAATTCATAACCGCTTCAATCTTGTTGGGATCGACAGAAATCCCATCTCTGAAAATAATATGACCGAGAAAGACAACTCAATCCAACCAAAACTCACATTTAGAAAACTTGGCAAACAACTGCTCAACTTGCAAAATCTGCAAGACGATCCTCAAATGCTCTGCATGGTCAGTACGGTTCTTCGAATAGATAAGAATATCATTGATGAAGATAATAACAAACTCATCTAGGTAGCGCTGAAAGATACGGTTCATTAAATCCATAAAAACCGCTGAAGCATTAGTCAAACTAAACGACATGACTATAAACTCAAAATGACCATACCTCGTTCTGAATGCGGTCTTAGGAACATCTTCCTCACGCACTCTCAGCTGATGATAACCTGACCTCATATCAATCTTTGAATAGACAGAAGAACCCTGCATCTGATCAAAAAGGTCATCTATTCGGGGTAAAGGATACATGTTCTTTACTGTAGCCTGATTCAGTTGACAGTAGTCAATACAGAGCTGCATAGAACCATCCTTCTTTCAAAAAACAGAACAGGAACACCCCAAGGCGATACACTAGGTCTGATGTATCCCTTGGCAATCAAATCCTCAAGTTGATCCTTCAATTCTCTCAATTTGTCCGGTGCCATACGATACAGAGCTTTGGAAATAGTTGAGTACCTGACACTAAATGGATGCTGAATTCGATCTCTCGAATAGGCGGCAATCCAAGAATTTCTTCCGGAAACACATCAACGAAATCTCTAACCACGGGTATATCAACCAATTCAGGGCTAGATTTCAGTACATCAACTGAATAAACCAAAAATCCCTCTGAACCTCTCTATAAAAAGCGAGACATATATAACACTGAAATCAAAGGAATTCTAGATCGAGAACCCTTACCAAAGAAATTCCACTCATCTGCCATTTCAGGTCTGAATCTGACAACCTTCAGAAAACAATCAACTGTTGCCCTGTACTTGGTTAAAGCATCTATACCAACAATACAATCAAAATCTGACAGCCCAAGTACAATATAGTCAAACTCTAACAAATTTCCTTCATAACAAAGTTCACAGTTCCTGACTAATCTGATAGAAACAATTATTCCACCCAAAGGTGAAGTAACAGATACTACAGTAGGCAAAAACTCAGTTGGCAAAACATGCAAACAAAATTTTTAGAGATAAAGGAATTAGAAGCACTTGTATCTATCAATACATTAGTAGAATAACCAAAAATCGAATAGTTATCTGCTATAACATTGTCCGATGCTGCCTGAGCCTGATCCTTTGTCAAAGCAAAGACTCGTGCCTGCTGTCTCGGAGGCTGATTCGCATTCGGGTTACCTCCCTATCTGTTCTGTTGCTAAGGCTGGAAAGAGTGAACCGCATAAGTCTGCCTCTCAGGCTGAGCTGCAGGTCTAGAAGAACTCCCACTCTGAGCTCGGTCTTTACCTCGCTGAGGACACACCATAGCAAAGTGTCTTGGCTGCTGAAAGATATTGAAGTTCCCAAATACTCCTACACACTGATCCGGGGAGTGACTATCTCCACACTTGTTGCAGAACAAATATGAAGATCCAGAACTCTGTCCTGAACCGAACTGCTTGGAACCACTGGAACTAGAAGAATTGTTCCCCTGCTTCTTGAACTATTTTCCTCTGGCTTTGAAATGATCCTTCCTATTACCCCCGTTGCTTCCTACTTCATACCTCTAAGGTTGGTTCTGATACTGTGATGGCTGATTCTGATACTGAGACGGTTGATTCTGAGACTGTCTCTGCTGCTGAGATACCATCTGATTCTTCTCTGCCTCCACAAACCTGCTTTAGCTCCCTTTGCATGATTCATGGCATTCGCAAAATTTTCAGGCCTAGCAGTATTTACCAACGTGAAGATGTCGGGGTTCAAACCATTAATGAACTGGTCGGCTTTTGCTTCTTCATTGTCGACAATGTGCGGTGCAAATCTAAGAAAACTGTCAAACTTGGCTACATACTCCTCGATGTTCAAGTTTCCTTGTCTCAGATTGGCAAACTCGGATCCCTTGTCCTTTCGGTACGAAATAGGGAAAAATCGCTTATAAAACTAAGATTTTAAAAGAGTCCAATTAACAACTGTACCTCGATTCTCCATGGATCTCTTCGTCGTGATCCACCAGTTCTTAGCAACACCACGAAGCTGATGAATGACTAACCTAGTTCGGGGGTCGTCAGAGTAATCAAGGGAATCAAACAACTGATCAATGTCGTCCAACCAGCTCTCACAGTCAACCGGATTCTCTGTACCTAGAAACAAAGGCGGATTAAACGACTCAAACCTCTTTAGCAAGGTTTCCATAGGCGTCGCTGTAGCATCCATTCGAACAGTTTCAGTACTAGCTTGCTCATTCGAAGGAGTAACTGGCGGTGGGTTTCTGTTAATAACTCGACGAGGACCCATCTGATAAACAAAGATTAGGACACGAGATATCTCAATCGCTACAACTTGGTGCCCTTTCAAACTCTCAGAATATTGGATACCAGTCGATAACAAAAACAGTTATATCTCAAGTAGTTCATGCTTTATAAATTAAATCAGATAATCATGTAATTCAAATACTTCTAAAAAAATAAAGCATGTTCACATGGAATTAATTAAACAATTAAATAACTCAAACACATGCGAGGAGCCAATACATGCGGACTCGAACTAACCCGCTCACTCTAGTTCAACCAAGAATCTTATGTCTTTGATACCACTTAATGTGAGACCTCGGTTCTAAATATCTAATCTCGAATTAAACAATAAATAAGCATATAAGATCCAAGATTAAAAACAATAAAAGAATTATTTTTTGAAAATGGGCCTCGCTCGATCGGTAAGATTCAACCGATCGAGCGAGCAACAAATTGCAAACCTTCTGCCCGACTGAAACACCAGCACCGCTCGATCGGTCATAATCAACCGATCGAGCGGGCACCCTGATTCAAGAACAGAAACATGGCAACATGTCCCTCACTCGATCGGTCAAAAACTACCGATCGAGCGGTGACAGTACAAAGCAAGAAAACACAGCAGAAATTATTCCAACGCCCAAGTCCAATACATTCAATGCATAACAAGGTTCATAATACATGCAACGACAACATACAAACCTCAATACTCGCATAAACAATACAACAGATAAAAAGAAGTTCGAATTCTAAACATGATCCAACATAAACTAGATTGACATGCTGATTCGACTTTTAAACCGAGTCCCACTTCTATCTCTCACTCTTGATTCTAACCAGTTCTTCGTTGACTCGATCCTGTCTCTCTTGTTGCCAAGTACACATACAAGACAAAGCAACAATCGGATAACTCCGGTGAGAATTATTATCCCACTAAAAGCAACATAACATGCAAAATAACAACAACATGCTTTCAAGACAACAACATATTCAATATCAATGTAAATGAAATGCATGTCTTCAAAATCGGAATATCAAATCTGATAAACAAGGGATTGCTGCTATGATTTTAGGATCCCGAGGATGAGATCACGTAACGACTCACCGACTCTCCCAATATAGGTGGTGCCACGTATCCCAATCCCCTATACTTTTGTGTGACTATAAGGAGTATGCTGACACTAGGTGAACTTCTACAACCCAGGCCACTCGTAGTATAGCCCCCAACACGTCTAAATAAAAAGGGTCGTTCTGCCTGCTGAAACCAAAGGTTTGGCTCAAGATGAATGCATATAAAAAACATAAAACATTAAGCCATATAACAAAAGCTTAATCAACAACAAAATACAAGTCCCACATGCTAGAACAGGTATTGATGCAAGTATGTGGTTTAAGGGAAACTCAAGAACCAACTGTCTCGAGTGTGCTATCCCGCTAAACGATGACTGCTTTTACCTTTAAATACAAGTAGCTCCAACTTTGGATACGCTACAAAAGAGGTTATATCAAAATCTATACAACCCAAACAACAACAACGCTCAAGGTAAACTCTTTACCCCTCTTCATCCAACTCTTCGACGATCGACTGCTGCTAACTCTGGCTCGACAAACTCCAAATGAATCTGTACGGAGGCAAGGAAGATCAACAACAACGATCAAAACTCAATACCAAAGTTCTACAACATAAAAACGGTTCAAAATCCCAAAAACTCAAACCGACGGCATAACGACTATAAACTGATCAAACCGGAAACACAGACAACGGTATAACATCGATATCAACTCATATCAATTCTAATACAACAATAAAGGCTCAAGCCCAACAAATCTCAAAACTCAATTTTCAAAATAGGCTTCCAAAAATCATAACAAATTCGAACGATGCTCTAATTCAAAACGACTGAGAATAAACGATCAGAACTCTGTCAAGAACAACATAACCGAAACTCAATCGATTTTAGCAACATCCGAAAATAGAAGTGCAACTGATCGGAGAAAAACTTACGATAGAACGAAGCTCTCGCTGCAGTGATAGCTAATCTGTGAGACCCCGATTCTAATCATCTAATCAAGAGTTAGTCCTATCGATAATCAATCAAAGGCCAAAAGATAAGACATTAAATAAATAACAAAAAAATTTTTTTTTTCTGATGAATAGTTCTGCGCTCGATCTTAGAAAATTCCAGGATCGAGAGCACCATAATCCTGAACTCACTGCCGAGAAAGATTCATGTGCCGCGCTCGATCCGGCAAAAATCCAGGATCGAGCGCACCATTTTCTGCAAGTCTCTGCCTCAATATTTTCAGGGGTTGCGCTCGATCCCAGCATTTCATAGGATCGAGCGCACCCCCCCTGCCCAGAAAAATACAGAACAGGGTATGCCTTTCCTTACAAACTCAATCTAACATGCTCAAATCCAAATCCAACAACATGTAATCAACAAACAAAGGTAGTTCTAGAGTTATACAATCTCAAAATAATAGAACATGCATCAATCTAAGTTCCATAACCGATACAAAATGAATTCGAATAAAATATACTTTCGATTACAATTCGACTTCTACAACAACAAGGCCTCACTCTATCAACTCTTCCACCTAGCCATGCGATTCCTGACTCGGTCCTGCCCCACCTGTTTCCAAGTACACATACAAACAAAGACAACAGCCGAATAATCCGATGAGAATATATTTCCCAGTAAAAGAGACAAACATGCATATCATAAAAACATCTCAAACGAAATGCATCAACTTCCAGATATTCAATTAACAACCATGCAATTCCAAAAGCATATATAAACTCAATTCAGATGCATAAATGCAATGCATGTCTTTAAATCTGGGATTATCAAGTCGGATAATCAAAAGAGTTGCTGCTTTTGCTTTTGGGATCCCGAGGACGAGATCACGTAAACAACTCACCGACTCTCCCGATCGAGGTGGTGCTACGTATCTCCATCCTCTAGACTTTGGTGCGACTATAAGAAGTATGCTAGCACTAGGTGAAACGGCTACACCCAGGCCACTCACAATATAATCCCCAAAACGTCTATCATAAAAGGGCCGTCCTGCCCGCTGCTCAAATCAAGGATTCTTAGCTCAATATGAATACAATGCAAAACATAACTCAAATAACTCAAATAATCAAATAACATGCTAGTATGTGATTTTTTCGGAACACTCGAATCAAGTCGGATTCGAGTCACACGTTCCATTCCAGTCTAAGTCATCTTATACCTCTTTTCAACAACGTCGATGCTCCAAACCTAGAAACAACAACGATTCCTCAATCAAGATTCAATCAAACTATCTCAATCGATAATAAGAAATCGATACTATATAGGCTACAATCTCCAAGTTGCACAAAGCTGCAATCTCGCAACTCCACTTGCCTCAAATCAATATGTACAAGAAGTAATAAGGCTCGAGATTAACATACAACTCAATCGAAGGCTTGACTCAAACAATTCGAACCGATAGACAATCCAAAACTCAAACCGGCGGCATAACGGTTGTATTCTGATCAAATCGGAAACGCAGATAGCATAATATCAATCCAATAAACTCAATTCAATCAACATTCAAACATTCAAACTCAAATCCAACACATATCCAAACTCACATTTTCGAATAATCTTCCAAAAATAATAACAATTCCGAACGCCGCTCTATTTCAAAACCGACAGATAATAAACAATCAGAACTCTGTCAAGAACAACATACTAGAAACTCAATCGATTCTAACGACATCCCAAAACTAGAATGTATCTGATCGTAGAAAAACTTACGATAGAACGAAGCTCTCGCAGAAGTGATCGCTAATCTGACTTTAGAAATAATTTCCAACGGATGGATCGAGCTCGGGAGGAAATCTGGAAGCTTGAGGAAGCTTAGAGTGAAAGAGTGGGTGCCCGGTGAGCCAACTTGTGGCTAAGGGATTTGATGACTCTTTGTATAAACAATCTTTTGTTTAATATAATTTACACTTTTAATTAATGGCAATGACTTTATCCTTCTTCATATTTTTATATTGTGATATACTATTGTTGTTTTGATAAAGACCTTGAATATACTATAGTGTATGTAAGATGTGGTAGAACATGGAGATGTATATCATGAAACACATCTTATAGTCACTGTATATTCTAAACTGTTCCTAGTCGATTGAGCCGTCCGATAATAAGGATAAGGATCGCTCGAGTTTGAGACTAGAATTTGCGATGCAGAGTACCACGTTTCATTTGTAAGGAACATAGAGATGTTCGAAGCATGCAAATGGATATTCATACGATGAATGATCGAACTACCCTATCCGGACTTTCCAAGTGGTTATCACTTATCGAGTGGATAAAGTCCGCGGTTTTGGTTGTACACCATTAATCCTTACTACTTGAAACATCATTGAGACTCTATATGCTAGTATTGTGCTTTGACTCGTTTACCGACTCCATTGGGGTCATCAGGTGTCGGGATTGGGTACAGTTACAACACATATAGGAGTCGATGCTTTGTTGTCAAGGATTCACCACATACTTGCGAGTGTGGATATCCTATGCGATCTGAGGAGATATTAGTGTGACGAATCTCTGGCCAGAGTACATGATGTGTTTTAAGAAATGGTTTCTTAGTAACACATGCGATGTCACTATTTGATCTTCAAGATGTATTGCATAGTTATCGAATCTCGAACGACTCTCGATTTACCAATGGTTGTTGATTCGATCGGGATATATGGATGAAGGGACCGTACTGTACGCTAACCAAAATCTATTGGTTCTTGCAGGCACTATCAGTGATACCTAGGGAATCATGGGGCGATGTTGCTAGGCGCTCTTACCATGATTCGATGGGCAAGTCGGAAATTGTTGTTCCGAGTCACAAGGAGTTGTGAGCTCACGACTAGCTGTATCCCTAAACCATTGAGGGTCACACAGAGTAATGGATTTTTAATCCCAGTTGAGATAGTTAAATTTAAAGAGTTAAATTTAATGAACAAAGAAGTTGGACTTCTTATTTAAGAGTAGAGGAGTAAGATTTCCTAAAATGACATAGGGATGGGCATTTTTGGAAATCACTGAATTCGGATTCAGAAAAATTTATCTTGACTTTAAAAGGTGCAGAAATGGTTTCTGTGCACATTGGTGAAATCGGTTTATCAATCGGAGTCATGATGAATTTTATATTAATTTCTGAACATGCGGGCTTTGCTTGTCGGGCTTGAACTTATGACTAATGGGCCCTAAGCTGTTAGCGGCCTACATTATAAATAACTTATTGCAGTACAGAAATTACACACAACAGGTCACAAATTTTCGAAAAACCCTAGTATTTTTCTCTGAAGTGGCCGCCCCCTTTTCCCCTCTGCTCGGTAAAATCCAGTCTGTGAATTTTGAATTACAGCCTAATTTAACGGATCAAATTCGTTAATTCTCTTCGTAGAAACTTCTAATAGATTTTCTAGTGCAATCTATCAGAGGGATTAATTGAAATGACCCTCACTACTAGGATATTAGACTATAATTAAAATAAAGGAAAATTACGGATTTTTAAAAATTTTTCCATGACCTATTTGTAAAACAAATAAGCCATCAAGACTCAAACAGCAATTTAAATAAGGAAAGAAAATTGACTTCAAAACTTAAGTGCGTTAAACATAAACATGCAATCCTAGTAACCACCTCCCAGTTACAGCATAAAGTAAACTAAAGCATATAAAATTAATTCCAACGATAATCATAAACTTGCAAAAGCGGAAAACGTACTTCAAAACATAAGCTGTAGCACAGGGAATGCACATCCTGGCTATAAATACTACAAGATCTCAAATAATACTTCATTATTACAAATTCGATAACTGTGCGGAAAAACATAAACTAAAAGGAAGCAACGGTCACTGGGCCTCGCACTACCGATGGCCTCATCCCAGTAGATCACGCCCCTCCGTCTCCTCCACAAAATCCTCACCTGCAAACATTCAAGCATAGTGAGTCTAAAGACTCAACAAGCATAACTAGGATAATAACAAGGGTTTAAAATACGTGATGCAAAAACTCAACTTAAACTGTAATATGCATGAAACTAGAAAGATATAGAAATCATGCATTAATGAACTCACACTATGATAAACTTTAACTTTCATAACATTCAACTTAGACTCATGCATAACTGAAAGACTGACATCAATGCAAAACGAGTCAACTAAAATTGTGAAACTTTAACTTTTAAATTTTTCTTTACTTTTTCCTCTTAGAAATCCGATCCCTGATTTGTGACCCTCTGTTTTGATCATGATCATGGCTGCAGTGCACTATGCCGGCAAGACGACGAGATTTCTCCCGATGAACTTAACCCCTCTATGGCAAGGAGACCGAGATGCCTCACGATCCCACATTGCCCCTCTGTGGCAAGGGTAAACAAGATGTCTCTTGCTCCTTGCCTAACCTCTATAACCTCTTGGTGAGTAGACCGAGGCATCCCCCGGCCTAGCAACACCCCTCTTGTCACAAACAGATCACTTCATTCAAAAATATTTGCTTTCTTTTCCCTTTTCATTTATAAAGACTCAACTCATACATTAAATGGCATGCAAACAAGTAAACTTCCTTTTTCTTTATTAAACTCAAGAACACGTCAAATGCACACGAATAAGCAATCTTTAAGACATGAGACTCGACTCGAAAATGTGAGTTTAAGGTGGATGAGTGGCTGCCCCTAAGTCCAAAGAAGACAACTTACCCAACAAAATCCTCAAACTTGACTTAACTCGAGCAAGTAAACCGAAAAGCCCTTAACTTTGTCATGCCTTATCCAAAACCTGTCCCGCTTGAACCGACACTCAAAAAACACTCCAAATCATCCCAAGGAATAGGTGGTATCATCAAAAGATCAAAAGAGCAAATTTTCAAAACACAAAAATCGGCCAGCCCCTATTCAAAGGAAAAATCTGCACTTACACCTAATTTTGAAAAATCCATAACTCACTCAATTCTTATCCGAATCGAGCCTATTTTATATCGATGCGACCACAACGACACGAACTTTACTATGGTTCAGACCAAACACTGCCCAGACCTCAGACCAGCCCTGCCCTGCCCCGTGAACAGTACTGCCCTGCACCTCACACACCTCCAATTCCAACAATTCAAACACTTAGCCCACTTTCCTCAACTTATCTCCACACCAAACACCCAAACACCTCAAATAACCTCTCTTAGGACTTTTCCCAAACACTTGGGCTACACTCAATCCACACTTTCACAACACATATCAAGAACATCAAGAATTAACCATCAAAACTCCAAAATGTTGAACAATCAATCAAGACCAATGCAAGACCATTAAATACTTCAACATCAATTAAATTTCAGCCCCTACACATGCAAAAATTTCGAAATTTAGGTCCTTATACATTCTGAAAATTCGAATTTTGGCAAGAACATCCATATAAATCCATGTCATTGCACATATACTCAACATTAAATCACATAAACTCAATCCCATAACACATTTAGCAAAATCAGCCCCTTAAATGCCCAAATTCGAAACCCTAACATCACAACATCATGCATTTTCGAAATTATTGCAAGAAGTCTTAAGGGTGGGGGTAGATATTGCTTAATTGTTAGCCCAAAGAAATAGTTACACTTGCCTTCACCAATCTACCAACAAATTTCGAACAAGAAGAGGAGATGAGAGTGGAACTTCAACCAAACACCAAGATAAGCACCTAGGGGAGCTTCTCCGGTGGCTGGGACGGCGGCAGGCGGCGGCGGACGGCGGCTGGGCGGCGGTTGGAGGGGTTGGACGGCTTCTTCAAGGGAGAGGGGAGAAGTGGGCGGCTAGGGCTAGGGTTTTGGAGTTAGGGTTTGTGTCTTGATTTTAATTGAAATGTTTTAATGATAGTGTAAATTAAAAGTGTAGTGTATTGTGTATAGTGTTTTAAAATTTCACTTGTACTAGCAAAAGTACTACTTGTACTATTAAAACTTTTTACCTCAAACTTTTTGCTATTTTCAAACTTCTAAATTTAAAATTTCAACTCTCAACATTTTAATTGAAATTCCACTAACCCGGATTTAATAAAATCCTATTTTATGGAAAATTTAGGAAATAACCCAAGAAAATGATAAAATTGCTTTTTGACCCCTAAAAATTCAAAATTTGCATTTTTGGCCAAAACCCCTCTTTTACCTCTAACTTAAAATCTTAAAATTAAAAATCTTGAAAATAAACCACCGAAGCCCACCGTCGTCGCTTGCCTAGATAAAAATTACTAACTAAACAGTTCAAGGCATTTAATTCAAATAAGTCAAGCAAGGCTAACTTTAACTGAAACTTAAACAATTAACTTCAAGAAATTTAAAATATAAATACTGAAAATAATTTTAGGCATGATTTTCAAATTTTAGAAGTTCTTGGTGCTACAATTCCTCCCTCCCTAATAAGAAATTTCGTCCTCGAAATTAAAACTTACCAAAAAGCTTCGGATATCGAACTCTGATATCTGCTTCTGCTTCCCAAGTGGCCTCTTCATCCGAATGGTTCTGCCATCTCACCTTGATCATTGGAATCGACTTGTTACGGAGTCTTCTCTCCTGTCTATCCAAAATCCGGATGGGCTTCTCCTCATAGGTCAAGTGAGGAGATATCTGAAGCGGTTCCGAACTAAGCACATGGGATGGGTTCGAGATGTACTTCCTTAACATCGACACATGGAAGACATTATGGATCTTATCAAGGTTAGGCGGCAAGGCCACTCTATAAGCCAGTACCCCTACCCTATCCAAAATCTCGAAGGGCCCTATGAACCTTGGTGCCAACTTCCCTTTCTTTCCAAACCTCATCACACCCTTCATGGGTGCAATACGGATAAAAACATGATCACCCACCGAGAACTCCAAGTCTCTCCTCCGGTGATCAGCATAACTCTTCTTCCTACTCTGGGCAGTCCTCATCCTATCACGGATCTTAGCCACTACCTCGGTGGTCAACTGAACAATCTCCGGACCAAAGTCTGATCTCTCACCTATCTCATCCCACAACACTGGAGATCTAAACTTCCTCCCATAAAGTGCCTCGTAGGGAGCCATGCCAATAGTGGACTGAAAACTGTTATTATACGCGAATTCCACTAGTGGTAGTATCGACTCCCAACTACCTTGAAAATCAATAGCACATGCCCTCAAAAGATCCTCCAAAATCTGAATCACCCTCTCTGACTGGCCATCAGTCTGCGGGTGGAAGGCAGTGCTAAAAAGTAGCTTCGTACCCATAGCGGAATGAAGACTCTTCCAAAAAGACGAAGTAAACCGTGGATCTCTATCAGACACTATGGAGACTGGAATACCATGTAGTCTGACTATCTCCCGGATATACAACTCCGCGAACTAAGTCATCGTGAAAGTCATCTTCACCGGTAAAAAGTGAGCCGACTTAGTGAGACGGTCTACAATAACCCAAATAGCATTTGAACCTCTCACTGTCTTCGGCAATCCCACAACAAAGTCCATGGTGATATTCTACCATTTCCACTCAGGAATAGGGAGAGGCTTAAGCAATCCGGCCGGTCTCTGATGCTCCGCTTTGACCTGCTGGCATGTCAGGCATTCTGACACGAATCGGGCAATGTCACTTTTCATGCCTGGCCACCAATAAAGCTGCTGAAGATCTCGATACATCTTCGTACTACCAGGGTGGATTGAGTACGGCGATGTATGTGCCTCTGCCATGATAGTAACTCGCAGAGAATCACCTGCGGGAACCCAAAATCTACCTCTGTACCTCACAATCCCATCTACCACAGCATACAAACCGCTGCCTTTCTCTTCGTCCCTCTGTCTCCACTTCCTGATCTGCTCATCAACTGACTGCGCTGCACGGATATGGTCAAAAAGTGTAGTCTGCATACTTAGGGAAAACAAACGGGGAGCTCTACCACTCGCATAAAACTCAAGACCATACCTCTGAATCTCAACCTGCAACGGTCTAGACACTGACAAGGAGGTAATCACTGCAGTCTTCCTGCTCAAGGCATCTGCAACCACATTAGCTTTACCAAGGTGGTAGCTAATATTGCAGTCATAGTCCTTCACCAACTCTAACCACCTACGCTGCCTCATATTCAACTCCTTCTGGGTGAAGAAGTACTTGAGGCTTTTGTGGTCTGTGAAGATCTGACTCTTCTCTCCGTAAAGATAGTGTCTCCAAATCTTAAGAGCAAACACTACCGCTGCCAACTCTAAGTCATGAGTAGGGTAGTTCTTCTCGTGCTCCTTCAATTGCCTAGAAGCATAGGCAATAACTCTGTCTCGCTGCATCAGAACTGCTCCCAATCCCAACTTGGAAGCATCAGTATACACCACAAAATCACCTTGCCCGGATGGCATGGTCAACACTGGCGCTGTCGTAAGAGCTTCCTTCAAAGTATCAAAGCTCCTTTGACACTCGGCACTCCAAACAAACTTGGCGTTCTTCTTAGTCAACACTGTCATAGGCACAGCAATGGAGGAAAAACCCTTGATAAATTTTCGGTAATAACCGGCTAATCCAAGAAAACTGCGAATCTCAGACGCGCTCCTCGGTATAGACCACTCCTTCACTGCTTGAACCTTTGAAGGGTCTACTTCCACACCGCTCTTAGAAATAATATGACCCAAGAAAGCAACTTTCTCCAACCAGAATTCACACTTATCAAACTTGGCCAACAACTTGTGCTCTCGAAGCACCTCAAGAACGGTCCTCAAATGCTGCTCATGCTCCACTCTATCCTTCGAATAGACAAGGATGTCATCTATGAACACAATGACAAAGCGGTCCAAGAAAGGCTGAAACACGCGGTTCATAAGATCCATGAACACCGCGGGCGCGTTCGTCATATCAAACGGCATCACAAGGAACTCATAATGACCGTAACGCGTCCTAAAAGCTGTCTTCGACACATCTGACTCTTTCACCTTCAACTGGTGATAACCTGAACGAAGATCAATCTTCGAAAAGACGGATGCACCTTGCAATTGATCGAAGAGGTCCTCGATCCTAGGTAATGGGTACTTGTTCTTCACAGTCACTCCGTTCAAACCTCGGTAGTCTATGCACAATCTTAGACTACCGTCCTTCTTCTTAACAAAGAGGACTGGTGCGCCCCAAGGGGAGAAACTAGGGCGAATGAATCCCTTGTCAAGCAACTCTTGAATCTGCTCTTTTAACTCCTTCATTTCGGTAGGAGCCAACCTGTACGGTGCCTTGGAGATAGGCACAGTACCGGGAATCAAATCTATAGAGAACTCCACTTCTCTATCGGGCGGAATTCCCACAACATCGCTAGGGAACACATCCTCAAACTCCCTGACGATAGCCACATCAGAAATAACTGGTCGCTCTGGCAGCTCTGTCAAAGATAAACTGGCTAGAAATGACTCGCACCCACTAAGTACAAGCCTCTGAGCTTGCAAAGTAGAAATGACTCGAGTCTTCCTCAAGCTCTTAGCAGCCTCGAACCAAAACGGTTCCTCGCCCTCAGGCCTGACTAGCACTGATCTCTACTGGAAGTCTATCATCACCGCATTCTTCGTCATCCAATCCATCCCAAGAATCAGGTCAAACTCTGGCAAAGGTAGCACTATGAGGTCTGCTACCACTGACTGACCCTGCAAAAGCAATACAAGGTCTCTCACCAAGCTCCTGGTGGATAGCTCTTCCCCTGAGGGGATAGTAACTGAGAATCCAACCTCCAATTCCTCGCTCTGAATGCCCCTCTCAAGGGCAAAAGACTCCGATATAAAGGAATGGGTAGCCCCTGAGTCTAATAAGGCCCTCGTGGCTACAGCTGCCACAACAATCCTACCTGCATAGCAGTAGTTACAACGACAAAAGGTTGAAGTTAAAACCATGAGTTCTACTTAGGCTCATTCTAATTCAACAATTCCCAAACAAGATACTATTCATGCTAAACAGTCAAAGGACCTAAGACAAACAGCAAGATACTTAGAGAAAACCTCGAACAAGCAAAGACTTAGAGTAACATGCATCTACAAATCTTTAACTGCTCTAACCCAAAAGTTAAGATATTACCTGTGAGAAGAGTAGTGTCTGGGTCGGCCTGCTCGGCCTCCATCACGAACACTTTGCCCTGCACGGGCCTCCTCAGCTCTGGACAATGGGTAGACATATGTCCTGGCTTCTTGCACTTGAAGCAAACTCCAGCATCCTTCAAACACTTCCCAAAATGCGGACGATGGCAAAACTGACAAATAGGCTTCTCCCCAGCCTTGGGAGGAACCTGTCTCTGTGCCTGACGCCCCTGCGGTGCCTGATGTCCCTGCTGTCTCGGGGGTCCATGATACGGCTTCTTGTCGTGCTGCTGCTGCTGAGAGTGGCCCTGATGAGGGAAAGACCTCTTGCCATGCGCCTCCGCGCTAATATCTCTCAGCGTCTGCTCGGACCTCAAGGCACGCCTCAGTTCTGAAGCATAATCAGATGGCTCAGCCATCAGCACATCCCTACGGATGGTAGGTCGAAGCCCTACAAGAAAGTGCTCCAGCTTCTCTTTCTCATCATCTCCAATCAACGGCACGAAATGGCAGCCTCTCTCAAACTTCACCACAAACTGGGCTACCGAAAGATCACCCTGCCTCAAGCTCATAAACTTCGTCTTCTAACGGGCTCTCACATCAGCAGTAAAGTACTTCTCAAAGAACAACTTCTTGAACTCAGCCCAAGGTAGAGTAGCTGGGTTCACAATCTTCTCCATACCCTCCCACCAGAGGGCGGCATCATCCTGGAGGAGAAACACAGCACATCTCACTCTATCTGGATCTCCCATCTGCATATAGCGAAAGATCACCTCAAGGGAGCGGATCCAACCCTCTGCTATCAACGGATCAGTGGTGCCAGTGAAGTCCTTCCGAAACTGCTCATAAGTAGTCCCCACTCCAGCTCTAGGAGCATCCACATGACGCTCGAGAATGCGGGCCAATCCCGCTAGCACCTGTCCTCCTACATCCACCTGCGGCGGCGGTGAAGGCGGCAGCCGTGGAGGAGGCGGCGGCGGAGGCGTAACTGCACGCGGATCACGACGACGAGCCATCTAAATGCATTGAGAAAATCCAACATTCAAATTTCATGCCTTAGAAAATATTTTTACTTCAAATTTAAACTTCTCAATAACTCAAGAAACTAATACATCAAAACTTAAACAGATAGAGACATTAAACTTAAATCTTACAGACTTTGAGGCGAGATCCCCTGAGTTTCAGCAACCGGCAGTAGGCTCAGCCCAAACCAAGACCGTGCTCTGATACCAACTGAAACGACCCTCACTACTAGGCTATTAGACTATAATTAAAATAAAGGAAAATTACGGATTTTTAAAAATTTTGCCATGACCTATTTGTAAAACAAATAAGCCATCAAGACTCAAACAGCAATTTAAATAAGGAAAGAAAATTGACTTCAAAACTTAAGTGCGTTAAACATAAACATGCAATCCTAGTAACCACCTCCCGGTTACAGCATAAAGTAAACTAAAGCATTTAAAATTAATTCCAATGATAATCATAAACTTGCAAAAGCGGAAAACGTACTTCAAAACATAAGCTGTAGCAAAGGGAATGCACATCCTGGCTATAAATACTACAAGATCCCAAATAATACTTCATTATTACAAATTCGATAACTGTGCGGAAAAACATAAACTAAAAGGAAGCAACGGTCACTGGGCCTCGCACTACCGATGGCCTCATCCCAGTAGATCACGCCCCTCCGTCTCCTCCACAAAATCCTCACCTGCAAACATTCAAGCATAGTGAGTCTAAAGACTCAACAAGCATAACTAGGATAATAACAAGGGTTTAAAATACGTGATGCAAAAACTCAACTTAAACTGTAATTTGCATGACACTAGAAAGATATAGAAATCATGCATTAATGAACTCACACTATGATAAACTTTAACTTTCATAACATTCAACTTAGACTCATGCATAACTGAAAGACTGACATCAATGCAAAACGAGTCAAATAAAATTGTGAAACTTTAACTTTTAAACTTTTCTTTACTTTTTCCTCTTAGAAATCCGATCCCTGATTTGTGACCCTCTGTTTCGATCATGATCATGGCTGCAGTGCACTATGCCGGCAAGACGACGAGATTTCTCCCGACGAACTTAACCCCTCTATGGCAAGAAGACCGAGATGCCTCACGATCCCACATTGCCCCTCTGTGGCAAGGGTAAACAAGATGTCTCTTGCTCCTTGCCTAACCTCTATAACCTCTTGGTGAGTAGACCGAGGCATCCCCCGGCCTAGCAACACCCCTCTTGTCACAAACAGATCACTTCATTCAAAAATATTTGCTTTCTTTTCCCTTTTCATTTATAAAGACTCAACTCATACATTAAATGGCATGCAAACAAGTAAACTTCCTTTTTCTTTATTAAACTCAAGAACACATCAAATGCACACGAATAAGCAATCTTTAGACATGAGACTCGACTCGAAAATGTGAGTTTAAGGTGGATGATTGGCTGCCCCTAAGTCCAAATAAGACAACTTACCCAACAAAATCCTCAAACTTGACTTAACTCGAGCAAGTAAACCGAAAAGCCCTTAACTTTGTCATGCCTTATCCAAAACCTGTCCCGCTTGAACCGACACTCAACAAACACTCCAAATCATTCCCAAGGAATAGGTGGTATCATCAAAAGATCAAAAGAGGAAATTTTCAAAACACAAAAATCGGCCAGCCCCTATTCAAAGGAAAAATCTGCACTTACACCGAATTTTGAAAAATCCATAACTCACTCAATTCTTATCCGAATCGAGCCTATTTTATATCGACGCGACCACAACGACATGAACTTTACTATGGTTCAGACCACACACTGCCCAGACCTCAGACCAGCCCTGCCCTGCCCCGTGAACAGTACTGCCCTGCACCTCACACACCTCCAATTCCAACAATTCAAACACTTAGCCCACTTTCCTCAACTTATCTCCACACCAAACACCCAAAAACCTCAAATAACCTCTCTTAGGACTTTTCCCAAACACTTGGGCTACACTCAATCCACACTTTCACAACACATATCAAGAACATCAAGAATTAACCATCAAAACTCCAAAATGTTGAACAATCAATCAAGACCAATGCAAGACCATTAAATACTTCAACATCAATTAAATTTCAGCCCCTACACATGCAAAATTTTGAAATTTAGGTCCTTATACATTCTGAAAATTCGAATTTTGGCAAGAACATCCATATAAATCCATGTCATTGCACATATACTCAACATTAAATCACATAAACTCAACCCCATAACACATTTAGCAAAATCAGCCCCTTAAATGCCCAAATTCGAAACCCTAACATCACAACATCATGCATTTTTGAAATTATTGCAAGAAGTCTTAAGGGTGGGGGTAGATATTGCTTGAATGTTAGCCCAAAGAAATAGTTACACTTTCCTTCACCAATCTACCAACAAATTTCGAACAAGAAGAGGAGATGAGAGTGGAACTTCAACCAAACACCAAGCTAAGCACCTAGGGGAGCTTCTCCGGTGGCTGGGACGACGGCAGGCGGCGGCGGACGGCGGCTGGGCGGCGGCTGGAGGGGTTGGACGGCTTCTTCAAGGGAGAGGGGAGAAGTGGGCGGCTAGGGCTAGGGTTTGGGAGTTAGGGTTTGTGTCTTGATTTTAATTGAAATGTTTTAATGATAGTGTAAATTAAAAGTGTAGTGTATTGTGTGTAGTGTTTTAAAATTTCACTTGTACTAGCAAAAGTACTACTTGTACTATTAAAACTTTTCACCTCAAACTTTTTGCTATTTTCAAACTTCTAAATTTAAAATTTCAACTCTCAACATTTTAATTGAAATTCCACTAACCCGGATTTAATAAAATCCTATTTTATGGAAAATTTAGGAAATAACCCAAGAAAATGATAAAATTGCTTTTTGACCCCTAAAAATTCAAAATTTGCATTTTTGGCCAAAACCCCTCTTTTACCTCTAACTTAAAATCTTAAAATTAAAAATCTTGAAAATAAACCACCGAAGCCCACCGTCGTCGCCTGCCTGGATAAAAATTACTAACTAAACAGTTCAAGGCATTTAATTCAAATAAGTCAAGCAAGGCTAACTTTAACTGAAACTTAAACAATTAACTTCAAGAAATTTAAAATATAAATACTGAAAATAATTTTAGGCATGATTTTCAAATTTTAGAAGTTCTTGGTGCTACATTAATTATCCGTTCGTGGACCTTATTGAAGAACAGTTCGTCCATCAGTTCCAGGGATATACAACAAGAGCAGAGCAATCTGTTGGTGTCCATAATCTCGCTTCGAGATTGGAGGTAAAAATTTATAATTGTTATTTAATTTTTACACACACAATTTAATCGTTAAGTTTTGATACCCATTATGGAATCGTTCCATATAAAATTTTTAAACTTCCGCTGCACCGGGTATCAATTCTGATTGATCTGATCGCCGCGTTCTCCAACAGTGGTATCAGAGCCAGGTTGCTCAGATCAAGCGATTAAATTAATCGATTGTACAAAAAATTTTTAAGCCTCGGTTTTTGAAACAAAAAAAATATTTAAAAAATTTTTTTTTTTTTCGGGCAAAACCCGGGCAGCGATTGGATCGCTGCCCGGGGGGGGGCAGCGATGGTCGCTGCCCCGGGCAGCGCAGCGCTAGGCGCTGCACAGGGCGGCGCTGCCTTGGAGGCAGTCGGGCTGCCCGGCCCGAGCCCTTTGGTGCGCGGGCAGCCCGGGAATGTCCCAGGCGGCCCGCGGAAAAAATTAATTTTTTAATTTTAAATTAATTTTAATATGTTAAAATTCTATTTTTGGTCCGATCGAAAATTGTTTTTGATTGGTCCACGAGGCGTCGGATCGAATTGTTCGAGTCCGAAAATTTTAAAATTGATTTTTGGATAAATTTGAATTTTTGGAAAATTTAAATATTTTATCCGTTAAATTGAATTTTGAAATTAATTATTTTTGGTACAATTGATGATAAGATATGATCTTATGGATATATTGAGTAAAATATGATTTTATGTATAAAATTAGATTTTATAGATAAAATATGATTTTATTTGATAAAAAGATAAAATATGATTTTGTATGTAAAATAAGATTTTATATATGAAATATGATTTTATCCTTTTAATTTAAATTGTCATTGCATGTTATCCAATAAATTAATTTTGAATTAAATGTTATTGGATAAGGATGATCGATTTCCATGACCAATTTTGTAGGTGTATGTTAGGAATTTACATTTGTTTTTATTGTTGTTGGATTTATTAATGGGCCTGGTTTATGGCCCAATATGAATTGTCATATGTAATAAAAGTGGGCTTGGTTTATGGCCCGTTCCCACCCCTTGAATTGTATCCCCTAGTTGTCATGGTTATTTATTGTAAATACATTAGACTTAGTGGGAGATGAAGATTTGAAGATGGAGGTGGGCCCAGCAGACAATAAAGACAGAAAAAATGTAAATAGGAAGCACAATGTAATAGGATTGCATTGCATACTACATATTACCTAGGATTGGACTAAGACTCGTGATTGGAAACCACGGGTCGATTAGAAATGGAATCGATCATCCTATATAATATGTGATATTATTGTTGTATGCATGTTTTAGACAAAATTGTGTGAATCCGGCAAGCATACAAAATTTTAAAAATGATGAGACAAATTTTCAAAATTAAAATCCCTCATTTTAAATATGATTTAAAATTGATATCAAGATAAATAAAGGAAATTTAAATTTGTTTAAATGTTCCTACCTTCCATCAACGATCAATGTATAAAATGCTACCCGCGGATACGGTCCGGCTCATATTATTGGGGGGGCCCGTTCGTCGGAAAGCTGTACATTGGATCGACACATATTGTAAGTTGGGTGGAACTCCCATGGGATCGGCTCATATTATTGGGGGATCCACATGGCGACCGTCCATCACAACTTAATATTTATGGGTCATCTTGACATGTCACAATAAACGGCGTCACATTATTGGGCGCTTATTGGACATGAGGTAAAAACATGGAGGTTGCTTTGGAAGCAATTGGGCTCTACCTTTTGAAAATTATGGTTGGCTGATATTATTCGGACCATAGTTTGTCAATTGGACTCCATGTTCTCACTAAGGAAAACAGTTTCCCGTTTTCACTAGACGATAGTGAAATCGTTAAAATAGTGGGAGTGAGATTCATAAAATAAATTTCGCCTATTTTATGTCTTAGTAAATTACTTAAACAATCACTGATATTTGTCTGTTTCTTTTCAGTATTTCATAAAGATGAATTTGCGTAATCCACTTTTCTCGATCCTCGAACAAAATAAATTGACTGGCGCAAACTATACGGAATGGTTCCGTAAGTTGAAGATTGTCTTAACTTCGGAGAAGATGCTCTACGTGTTAGAAAAATCTCCTCCGAAGGAAGCACCAGCTGACATAAGTCCGGAAGAGTTAGCCAAACTTGATACATGGTGGGACCATGATATCAAGGCCAAATGCAATATGCAAGCCTCGATGTCTGATGAACTCCAGAGGCAATTTGAGGACACCGTGAATGCTGCTGACATTCACGTACAACTCAAGGAACTTTTTGGGGCTCAATCGAGGGCTGAAAGGTTCGCTACTGTAAAGGAGCTAATGACGTGTCGCATGCGTAAAGGGACCTCGGTCCGTGATCATGGGGTACGAGTGATTTGGCTCATAAAGAAGTTGGTAACCCTTGATTTGGTGTTGGAGCATGAACTCAACGTGGACTTACTACTTCTATCTTTTCCTTCTTCGTTTGACGGATTTGTGGTGAATTTCAATATGAACAAGATAGAGGCCTCCCTTGAAGAGATGGTCAATATGCTTGTGACATATGAATCCACATTAAAGAAGGATAAACCGGCTTTCTTGGTGGGCTCCTCTTCTTCTGCTAAGAAGGGGCCAAGTACAAAGGGTAAGAAACGTTCTGCCCCACCCAAGAAAATCGAACCCGAGAAGAAGTACAAGACAAAGGCTTCAAACATGGAAAAATCCAAGGATGTTTGCCATTACTGCAAGAAGCCCGGTCATTGGAAGCGTAACTGCAAGGAATATCTAGAGCAGTTGCGAACTGCGAAGGGTATGTTCTATATTGAAATAAATGTTTCACTTAATACTACTTCTTGGGTATTGGATACCGGATGTGGATCTCACATTTGCAATGATTTGCAGGTGATGACAAGAAGTCGCAGGCTTAGAATGGGTGAGACCCAGCTGAGGCTCGGAAATGGTTCCAGAGTTGAAGCTAAAGCTGTGGGAGATATTTATTTAATTTTGCAGAACGGTTTTAAGTTACTTTTGAGAGATGTTTTATTTGATTAACGATTTAATTAAAAACATTATTTCTGTTTCTATGCTTGATAGAGATGGTTATTCTTGCAATTTTGTGAATGGGATTTGCAATATTTACAAGAATGAATGTTTGATTGGAAATGGACAACTTGAAAATGATCTATATAACTTAAAACTAAAAGACGTTCCAATAAATTATGTTGATAAACCGGCAACAACAAACAAAAGGAAAATCGATAGCCAAAACCCGGCAAACCTTTGGCACGCTAGGCTAGGTCATATTTTCTCAAGGAGGATGAACAAGCTAGTGGGAGAGGGCATGTTTGATATGTCTGATATTAACTCTCTACCTACTTGTGAATCCTGCCTGAAAGGAAAAATGACTAAATCTCCTTTTAAGGGGAAACCTGAGCGTAGCCAAAATCTGTTGGATTTGATCCATACAGATGTTTGTGGTCCATTTAGAGTTGGTACTCAATATTGCCACACCTACTTCATTACATTTACTGATGATTATTCTAGGTATGGGTATTTATATTTAATGAAATATAAGTCTGAAGCATTTGAAAAGTTCAAAGAATTCAAGGCTGAAGTAGAAAACAAGCTAGGTAAAAGTATTAAAGCACTTCGATCGGATCGAGGAGGAGAATACTTAAGTACCGAGTTTTTGGACTATCTGAAAGAGAATGAGATTCTCTCTCAGTGGACTCCTCCTATGACACCACAGCTGAATGGTGTATCGGAGCGTCGTAATCGAACTTTGTTGGACATGGTTCGATCCATGATGAGCTTCACTGAGCTTCCACCTTTGTTTTGGGGCTATGCGCTTGAAACGGCGGTATTGTTGTTGAACAACGTCCACACTAAAGCAGTGGACAAAACACCATACGAGTTATGGAATGGCAAAGCTCCTAAGTATTCGTACTTGAGGATTTGGGGATGTCCTGCTTACGTGAAGCAGACAGTGGGAGATAAGTTGGATAGTCGATCCACCTTATGTTATTTTGTAGGGTATCTGAAGAATTCAATCGGACATTATTTTTATTATCCTGCTGAAACAAAGGTGTTTGTTTCAAGGAATGCCACCTTCTTGGAGAAGGAGTTCTTATTGGATAAGAAAGGCGAGATGATGGAACTCGAAGAAATTCGAGAAGAACCCGAAATACAAAATAATGATCCTACACCTCAGGAACCATTGATAGACACGCCTATACCTAGAAGATCCAAGAGGACTTCTAGACCTCCTATTTGATATGGTCTTCTTATTGAAGGGGATCAAGATGAACCCGACGTTGGATGTGATCCAAGAAACTTCAAAGAAGCAATTTCTGATGCGGATTCAAATTTATGGCTTGAGGCTATGCAGTCAGAAATAGATTCGATGCATACAAACCAAGTTTGGTCTTTAGTAGATCCTCCCGATGGAATTGTTCCAATAGGGTGTAAATGGATCTACAAGAGAAAGCTTGGGCCTGATGGTAAGGTATTGACCTACAAGGCGCGATTGGTGGCGAAAGGTTATACTCAAAGACAAGGAGTTGACTATGATAAAACCTTTTCACCAGTTGCAATGTTCAAGTCCATAAGAATCATTATTGCCATAGCTGCTTGGTATGACTATGAGATATGTAAAATGGATGTGAAGACTGCTTTTCTTAATGGAGACATTAAGGAAGAAATCTATATTAAGCAGCCTGAGGGGTACACATCAATGGGAAGCGAGCATAAGGTATGCAAGCTTCAGAGATCAATTTATGGTCTAAAACAAGCATCAAGAAGTTGGAACCAGAAATTTGATGAAACAATAAAGGATTTTGGTTTCATCAAGAACCCGGAGGAACCATGCGTGTACAAGAAAGTAGTTAAGGATGCTGTGACATTCTTAGTACTCTATGTTGATGACATCCTACTCATTGGGAATGACGTAGGGATGTTGCAGTCAACAAAGATATGGTTATCAGGTAGATTCTCGATGAAGGATTTGGGTGAGGCATCCTATATTCTAGGGATACAAATCTATAAAGATAGATCTAAGAGAATGATAGGACTCACTCAATCAACCTACATCGACACCATATTGAAACGGTTTTCAATGGATGGGTCCAAGAGAGGACATCTACCCATGTGTCATGGAGTTTCTCTATCCAAGTCTATGTGTCCCAAGACGGATGAAGAGATAGAGAAAATGACACATGTACCATATGCGTCAGCCATAGGTAGTATCATGTATGGGATGATATCTACCAGACCGGATGTAGCATTTGCTCTTAGTGTCACGAGCAGATATCAAGCTAATCCCGGTCAAATGCATTGGAAAGCCGTGAAGGACATTCTTAAGTACTTACGAAGGACTAAGAATATGTTCATGGTGTATGGAGGAAGAGAACTAAAATTGGAAGGCTATACCGACTCTAGCTTCCAAAGTGACGTGGATTACTCGAAGTCAACCTCTGGATTTGTGTTCATGCTCAATGGCGGTGCTGTCTCTTGGAAGAGTTCCAAGCAGGACACCACAGCGTCATTCCTGAAGTTGTTGGTCCAGTCCCGGTGTACTGTGACAACACGGGTGCCGTTGCTCAGGCAAAGGAACCAAGGTCTCATCAAAGATCCAAACACGTACTGAGGAAATACCACATCATCCGGGAGATTGTGGAAAGATGAGACATCACTGTCGAAAGAGTGGCCTCTGCAGACAATATCGCTGATCCACTTACTAAGCCCTTGCCAGGACCATTATTTGACAAACATTGCAAAGCAATGGGTCTACGTAGTATGACTAGTTGGATTTAGGGCAAGTGGGAGATTGAAAGAGTGGGTGCCCGGTGAGCCAACTTGTGGCTAAGGGCTTTGATGACTCTTTGTATAAACAATCTTTTGTTTAATATAATTTAAACTTTTAATTAATGGCAATGACTTTATCTTTCTTCATATTGTAATATTGTGATATACTATTGTTGTTTTGATAAAGACCTTGAATATACTATAGTGTATGTAAGATGTGGTAGAACATGGAGATGTCTATCATGAAACACATCTTATAGTCACTGTATATTCTAAACTGTTCCTAGTCGATTGAGCCGTCCGATAATAAGGATAAGGATCGCTCGAGTTTGAGACTAGCATTTGCGATGCAGAGTACCACGTTTCATTGGTAAGGAACATAGAGATGTTCGAAGCATGCAAATGGATATTCATACGATGAATGATCGAACTACCTTATCCGGACTTTCCAAGTGGTTATCACTTATCGAGAGGATAAAGTCCGCGGTTTTGGTTGTACACCATTAGTCCTTACTACTTGAAACATCATTGAGACTCTATATGCTAGTACTGTGCTTTGACTCGTTTACCGAATCTATTGGGGTCATCAGGTGTCGGGATTGGGTACAGTTACAACACATATAGGAGTCGATGCTTTGTTGTCAAGGATTCACCACAGACTTGCGAGTGTGGATATCCTATGCGATCTGAGGAGATATTAGTGTAACGATCTCTGGCCAGAGTACATGATGTGTTTTAAGAAGTGGTTTCTTAGTAACACATGCGATGTCACTATTTGATCTTCAAGATGTATTGCATAGTTATCGAATCTCGAACGACTCTCGATTTACCAATGGTTGTTGATTCGATCGGGATATATGGATGAAGGGACCGTACTGTACGCTAACCAAAATCTATTGGTTCTTGCAGGCACTATCAGTGATACCTAGGGAATCATGGGGCGATGTTGTTAGGCGCTCTTACCATGATTCGATGGGCAAGTCGGAAATTGTTGTTCCGAGTCACAAGGAGTTGTGAGCCCACGGCTAGCTGTATCCCTGAACCATTGAGGGTCACACAGAGTAATGGATTTTTAATCCCAGTTGAGATAGTTAAATTTAAAGAGTTAAATTTAATGAACAAAGAAGTTGGACTTCTTATTTAAGAGTAGAGGAGTAAGATTTCCTAAAATGACATAGGGATGGGCATTTTTGGAAATCACTGAATTCGGATTCAGAAAAATTTATCTTGACTTTAAAAGGTGCAGAAATGGTTTCTGTGCACATTGATGAAATCGGTTTATCAATCGGAGTCATGATGAATTTTATACTAATTTCTGAACATGCGGGCTTTGCTTGTCGGGCTTGAACTTATGACTAATGGGCCCTAAGCTGTTAGCGGCCTATATTATAAATAAGTTATTGCAGTATAGAAATTACACACAACAGGTCACAAATTTTCGAAAAACCCTAGTATTTTTCTCTGAAGTGGCCGCCCCCTTTTCCCCTCTGCTCGGTAAAATCCAGTCTGTGAATTTTGAATTACAGTCTGGTTTAACGGATCAAATTCGTTAATTCTCTTCGTAGAAACTTCTGATAGATTTTCTAGTGCAATCTATCAGAGGGATTAATTATCCGTTCGTGGACCTGATTGAAGAACAGTTCGTCCATCAGTTCCAGGGATATACAACAAGAGCAGAGCAATCTGTTGGTGTCCATAATCTCGCTTCGAGATTGAAGGTAAAAATTTATAATTGTTATTTAATTTTTACACACACAATTTAATCGTTAAGTTTTGATACCCATTATGGAATCGTTCCATATAAAATTTTTAAACTTCCGCTGCACCGGGTATCAATTCTGATTGATCTGATCGCCGCGTTCTCCAACATAGAGTCGGCTCTAATGGAGGGAGGAGGCGTTGGAAGGGATGAAAAATGGAGGAGAAAGAGTCAACCATGCTTAAATATCTATTTAAGTCCAACATTGCATTTTAGTCCCTGGAAAAACCGAAATTTGCAAAGTAGCCCCTGATCAAAATCAAGTCGGCTCTTTAACTCTGGAATCTCCGATTATCTCAAAAAAAGTCAATTAAGATAAAATCGGGACGTTACATAATCTGCCTTCAGAAATAAATTCCAACGGACGGATCGAGCTGGGACTGAAATCTGAAAGCTTGAAAATGGTTGGAGGCGTTAACAATGGAGGGAACCGATGGAGAAGAAGGAGAAGAAGGAATGGGGAGTAAGTCAAACCTTTTCCCAAGTGTAGATAATATATTAAACTCCAAATTTGCACTTTAGTCCCTGAAAAATCCGAAATTTTCAAAATAGACCCTGATCAAAATCAAATCGGTTCTTGAACTCTATAATCTCCGAATATCTCAAATAAACTCAATTAAGATAAATTTGGGGCTTTACAATGCTTCTGCTCAGGCAGCGCCCGAGCTGCGTTTTTGTAACGCCCCAAATATATCTTAATTGACTTTAATTTAGATAATCGGAGATTGCAGAGTTCAATAGCGGACTTGATTTTGATCAGGGTTTATTTTGAAATTTTTGGATTTTTCAGGGACTAAAATGCAAATTTGGACTTTAAAAGATATTTATACAAGGGTTGACCTTCTAATTCACTCCACCTTGTTCCCTTGGCCGCCATCTTCCATTAGAGACGCCTCTCAAGCTTCTCTAAGCTTTCAGATTTCAGTTTCTGCTCGATCCGTGCGTTAGAATTTATTTTTGAAAGCAGATTAGCGATCACTGCAGTGAGAGCTTCGTTCTATAGTAAGTATTTCTCCGATCAATTATACTTCTATTTTCAGATGTTTGTAGAATCGATTGAGTTTCGGATATGTTGTTCTCGAGATAGTTCTTATCGATTATTCTCAGACGGAATTGAAAAAGAGCATCGTTCGGAGTTGTTATGAATTTTCTTGTGAATTTCGAAAGTTGAAGTTTTGAGATTTGTTGGGTTTGAGTCCTTATTGCTATATTGGTATTGAGTTCAGTTTATTGGATTAATATTTTGTTGTTTGGGATTTTAGAACCGTTTTGAGTTGATGAACTTTAGCTATTGAGTTTGATCGTCGTTGTTGATCTTCTCTTGCCTCCGTACAGATTCGTTTGAAGGCCGTTGAGTTGCGAGGTTGCGGGAGTTGAATCTCTTTGAAGATTGTAGCCGGTATAGTATCGATTTCTTATTATCGATTGAGGAAGTTTGATTGAGTTTTGAATGAGATTTTATTGCTTTACAGAGTTGAAGATTGTGAAGCATCGAGAAAGAGGTATAAGACGATATTGGAAAGAATAGGACAATTAACTCGAATCCGGATTGATTCGAGTGTCCTCGAGAAATCACATACTTGCATGTTTATGTGAACTATTTGAGTTATTGATTGAATGTATTAGAATTCATATGCATTCAAATTGAGCCAAATGATTGTTTTCATTTTGAATTAGACGTTATGGGGATTATAGTTGAGTGGCTTTGTAGGCGAATTACTAAAATTGCAGACTGATCTCTCTATAATGTTCTGAAGTCTAGAGGATTGAAGTATACATCATCCACCTCGAAAGGAGAGTTTGGTGTGATCGTTGTGATATTTTATCCTCAGGATCCCAACCAAATAAAAGAAGAGACGAGATGCATTTTGATTATCAGAGTTGATAATCTAGAGATTTTGAAGTCATGCATACATTTCACTTTCCTTTGATTATGTGGAAGTTGTTTTATATCAAGTACTTGAAGTTGTTATTTGATATAGCATGTTTGTCTCTTATACTGGGAATATTATTCTCACCGGTTTATCCGGTTGTTGTCTTGCCTTTGTATGTGTGTTTGGCGATAGGTGGGGCAGAACCCAATCAGAGATCGCATGGCTAGGTGGTCGAGTTGATAGAGTGAGGCCTTGGTGTTTTAGAAGTCAATTTTGTAATCAAACTTAGATTGTATTCGAACTCGTATTGTATTGTATTGCTTTGAATAAGCTAGACTGAAACATGTTCTACCAGTTTGAGATTGTATAACCCTAGAACTATCTTGTATTGAAGCTTGTATGATGTTGATTGAATGTTTCTATACCTTGTTATGTATTGAATGGATAACGGAACCGAGTTGGTGAGTAGAATTCTGGAAATCCTTGTTCAAAACTGTCACCGCTCGATCGGTAGAGTTTGACTGATCGAGCAAGTGAGTTTTAGCCAAGTTTCTGTTTTTTTTTTGAAAACTTTCCCGAACGATCGGTAGAACTTTACCGATCGAGCGGAGCACTATTCAATAATTTTTTTTTTGCTTTATGACTTGGATCTTTGGATGTTTATCGATAGGATTAATTCTTGATTACATGATTAGAATCGAGGTCTCACATTAAGTGGTATCAGAGCGATAAGATCTTGGACTGAATTTAGAAGCAAGCGGGGTAGATCGAGTCCGCATGAATTTAATTCTCGTATGTGTTTGAGTGATTTAAATTGATTTATTTAAATAACATGCGAGCATGCTTTATTAATTGAGAACTATTTGAATGATTTTGTGATTTGAATTGTAAAGCATGAATTATTTGAGATATGAACTGTATTTCATCTCGGATCTGAATTTCTATTCCTTGAGCAAGAAGAACAGAGGTTGTTAGAGATGCGAATGAGAATCAGATTAAGATCCAAAATTCAACACCTCTGGAGTAGAATGAGCTTATCGAACAGAGATTTTTGGGCACCGAAATTTTGAGATGGAGGTAATTGTGTCCCTATAATCTAAAATTATCAGAATTGTCTCATTGAAGAGTTTGAGTAGTGCCTTGAGATCCGAAGAAGCTGTCAGGTCTGTCATCAGCCCAGACACTATGCCAGAGTTCGCCATCCTCATATTATAGAGAGATCTCCGAAGGGTAATTCTTTATGCCGTTAGCTCCGACAGATATGCAAGCCATTTCAGTTAACTCCTTTTGGCCGCAACGACAGAATCTATTGAAATTTAATCAAATGATGAATCAATCTTCGAGGCAACAAGACATCGCGGTTGAGAAGAGAGAGGAAGTGTTCCTTAGACCGCACTCAAGTAGAGGCGCTCCTACATCATTTATGAATTTTGGAAGCCGAATCTTATAGAGATGTTAGATGAATTCGTGAGTATTTGTATCGGTGGTATTCAAATCCGTTTGAAGAGTCGTACTCATCTTTCATATTCTTTGAGAGCTGTTTGCAGATTCCCATGCCGAGGAGTTACACTATTTATCAACGTCTGATTTCTGATGGGATCGAGTTGTCTTCCTCGATCTTTATCTGAAGATGGAATTTCTGTGGATCACCTCAAGACTGGAGCGGATATGTATTGATCTAGATTGAAGTCCTTATCGAGACTTGAATATGTTTGAGTTCTATCCCTGATTTGTTGAGAAATTCTTACCGTTCGTAAGGCCGATTACTCAGCAGAATATGTTCTTATTTCTGGATTTAATCTTATGAGACCAGATCTTATTGATTGAAGAAGAGAGCGATCAGTGCTTCAGTATTTTTATTCTTCTGGATTGATGATCTATGGTGCCTTGCACTTTTTCTTATTGAGATTTGAGGCATATTCATGTTCAGAAGGATCACTTGTTTGCTTGAGCATCAAGATAGCTGAAGACGCTCGAGACTCAACGTCCATTCTGGATATTATTGATTAGAAGATCTGGTATCTATTTTCTTATGAGGAGATTTCCGTAATCTTTCCTAATCTTGGAAGATTGTAGTCCTTGTTTTGCCGGTTGAACAGAGTATGAAGAAGAGAAGATGATTAGAGGTATTGAGGAACTTCTGATTTGGAACCTGTTTCTATCTGAAGAAATTGAATGCAACAAATGATGTTTTGATTCGAAAGTTTCGTTTTTATTTTATCTACTCTCTGATTATGATTGATCGATTGATTAAATCTGCTACCGTATTCCATACGGAATGACTTTTAGTTAGGATCAGAGGATGGATATTGTGTCAGAGGTCGTCAGACGTCATGTTTTGCCGAAGTCTATCAGTTTAGATAGAGATCCTCGATGCATTCGTTCTTTCGACATAGACTTCAAAGAGACATTTGTTGTTGATTGAAACTTATTTTATTCAATACCCTCAGAACGACGGACAGCCAGATTCGACGAGTCAGGCGTTAGAGAAAATGCCATGACCTGTAGTGCTCGACTTAGCACTAGTTGGCTGAATTCTTTATTCTTGGAGATTTCGTACAACGATAGCTATCAATTGACTTTCTTGATGGAACCTTGCGATGAGTTGTACAAACATAAATGAAAATCTCATTTGAATTGAGATAATTTTCTGTGTCACCTGATTTAGGACTAGATCTTGATTCGAGTTTTTTGAATAGACGAAGATTATCTGTCAAGATTGAAGACGACTTGGACTAGACAGTTGGAGTATTCGAATTTTTTTCAGTCACAGATCTTTGTGTTTGATAAGGGAAACTGAGTAATTCAGAAGAATTCTTCTTTTGATGATTTGGTTGGATTCGAGAGTGAGGAATCGTCTTCGAGATTGACCAATTTGTAGGCTATTTTGAATAAGATAGGCATTCTTGCCTTTAGACGTGCGTTTTTCCGTCTTTTTCAAGTTTTCTCGACGTATTCCACGTCTCTTATTGCTGAAATTTCCAGATTTCATTGATGATGAGACCGAATTTGAGGAGAGGCCAACTTTCTTGAGAAGACCGTTTTAGAGTTTAGATCGGAATTGAATCAGCTCCAAAATAGACCGATTCAGTGTAACAGTGCAGTTTAGCCATTAAGGATTTGAAGAATATATTTGGGGGTTATAGTCCAATTTGAGGCAGTGTTTTCTGGATTTATTCTGAGAGATGAATTCTCTTGCAATTTTGGGTTTTATCCCTCAGCTTTTGAGATTGCACAGTATTCGATTTCGAGGACGAAATCAGTTTTTAGAGGGGGAGAATTGTAACGCCTCAAATTTATCTTAATTGAATTTAATTGAGATAATCAGAGATTGTAGAGTTCAAGAGCCGACTTGATTTTGATCAGGGTCTATTTTGCAATTTTTGGATTTTTCAGGGACTAAAATGCAAATTTGGCCTTTAAAAGATATTTATGCAAGGGTTGACCTTCTAATTCACTCCACCTTCTTCCCTTGGCCGCCATCCTCCATTAGAGATGCCTCCCAAGCTTATCTCAGCTTTCAGATTTCAGTTTCTACTCGATCCGTCCGTTAGAATTTATTTCTTAAGGCAGATTAGCGATCACGGCAGCGAGAGCTTCGTTCTATAGTAAGTATTTCTTCGATCAGTTATAATTCTATTTTCGGATGTTTGTAGAATAAATTGAGTTTCAGATATGTTGTTCTCGAGATAGTTCTTATCGATTATTCTCAGACGGAATTGAAAAAGAGTGTCGTTCGGAGTTGTTATGAATTTTCTTGTGATTTTCAAGAGTTGAAGTTTTGAGATTTGTTGGGTTTGAGTCCTTATTGCTATATCGGTATTGAGTTGAGTTTATTGGATTGATATTATGCTGTTTGCGATTCCAGTTTGATTAGAATATAGTCGTTATGCCGCTGGTTTGAAATTGGGATTCTTGAACCGTTTTGAGTTGATGAATTTAGCTATTGATTTTGGTCATCGTTGTTGATCTTCTCTTGCCTCCGTACAGATTCGTTCGAAGGCCGTTGAGTTGCGAGGTTGCAGGAGATGAATCCCTTTGAAGATTGTAGCCGGTATAGTATCAATTTCTTATTATCGATTGAGGAAGTTTGATTGAGTTTGAATGAGATTTTATTGCTTTACAGAGTTGAAGATTGTGAAGCATCGAGAAAGAGGTATAAGACGATATTGGAAAGAATAGGACGATTAACTCGAATCCGGATTGATTCGATTGTCCTCGATAAATCACATACTTGCATGTTTATGTGAACTATTTGAGTTATTGATTGAATTTATTAGAATACATATGCATTCATATTGAGCCAAATGATTGTTTTCATTTTGAATTAGACGTTCTGGGGATTATAATTGAGTGGCTTTGTAGGCGAATTACTAAAATTGCAGATTGATCTCACTATAATGCTTCGAAGTCTAGAGGATTGAAGTATACATCATCCACCTCGAAAGGAGAGTTTGGTGTGATCGTTGTGATATTTTATCCTCGGGATCCCAACCAAAAAAAAGATGAGACGAGATGCATTTTGATTATCAGAGTTGATAATCTAGAGATTTTGAAGGCATGCAGACATTTCACTTTCCTTTGATTATGTGGAAGTTGTTTTACATCAAGTTCTTGAAGTTGTTATTTGATATAGCATGTTTGTCTCTTATATTGGGAATATTATTCTCACCGGTTTATCCGGCTGTTGTCTTGTCTTTGTATGTATGCTTGGCAACAGATGGGGTAGGACCGAGTCAGAGATCGCATGGCTAGGTGGTCGAGTTGATAGAGTGAGGCCTTGTTGTTTTAGAAGTCGATTTTGCAATCAAATTTAGATTGTATTCGAACTCGTATTGTATTGTATTGCTTTGAATAAGCTAGACTGAATCATGTTCTACTAGTTTGAGATTGTAACCCTAGAACTATCTTGTATTGAAGCTTGTATGATGTTGATTGCATGTTTCTATACCTTGTTATGTATTGAATCGATATCGGAACCGAGTTGGTGAGTAGAATTCTGGAAATCCTTGTTCAGAACTGTCACCGCTCGATCGGTAGAGTTTTACCGATCGAGCGAGTGAGTTTTAGCTAAGTTTCTGTTTTTTTGAAAACTTGCCCAATCGATCGGTAGAACTTTATCGATCGAGTGGAGCACTATTAAATAATGTTTTTTTTTGCTTTATCTCTTGGATCATTGGATGTTTATCGATAGAATTAATTCTTGATTATTTTATTAGAATTGATGTATCCCAGTTTTATTGCGGCCCGAGCGTAGCCTACAGTGCTCGTTACTGTTCGAGAAAAACAGGGAGCGCTCGAGCGGCACTTTTTGACCGCTCGAGTGCAAGCCCCTTTAAAAAAAATTGTTCTTCTATGTATCTTTGATCGTTTGTTAGTTAATCATGTTTATTGAATAATTTCCCCAAGATTTGATTAGCAACTCGAGGACCCACAATAGGTGGTATCAGAGAAGTGGTTTGCTCTTGGACCAAGATAGACATGAGTGAGCGGGGTAGGTTGAGTCATATGAATATATAACATTGCATGCTTAATTCTTTCTTTGATTTGATGAATTGCATGCGAGTATGATTACTATTGAAAGAAATGCCTGTTTTACTGAGTTATGATTTTTTTTAAAATTCTTATAGCTTTTGTTATAAGGTTTCCCCCGGGTGAAGTAAGGACCCCAAAATAGTGCTTTGTTTCGAATGAGGTAAGTACCCCAGATGAAACATAACAGTAATCTTCAGATGAAGAAAGCATCTCAGATTGAGCAGAACTGTTTATGAGTGAACTAAAGAATGTTATGCTTACCTTGATGAAGATAGCATTAAAGAGATTTCAGACATACCATCCGCCAACTATGAAAGGTACAGATGATGCCAGTGCATGTGGAAGTTGGTTTATAGAGCTTGATCAGTTGCTGAGTCTTTGAAACATTCAGATGAATATAGAATCAGGATGATTTTATACCAACTTCAAGATTTGGCAAAACGTTGGTGTATTGTTACAAAGATATTGTTACGAAGAAATTCGTTGAGTGCCGAGGTATGTTATTTATTTGGCTTATGTTGAGAACAAATTTGTTTTATCAGCGAATTATTCCCGTATAAGATAGAAAAGATATGAGAATAGAATATGCCAAGAAAGAAGAATATGCTAATTAGAGGCAAAGCAATTTGATTATTGAGGAATATGAAATTAGATCCTCAAGTTTGCTGCTATGTGATCCTTGAATAGTTGATAACGAAGAAACTCAAGATGAGTTGTTTATGCAAGGCCTGAATTCAGATATTTATATTTTGGTAAATATGGAGATCGAAGATTTTGTAGAATCCATGGACAGGGCCAACACAGCTGAATCTAGTTTTCTAAAGTAGAAAGAAAATTAGACATGCCACAGGATGTGAGATAATCACAACCTCAGCCGCAATTCCCACAACGGAGTAGTTTTGAGGCCAGAGCTAGTGGCAGTAGCAGCAAAGATTAACCTCAGTTTAAGAGTCAACAGTTTAAGAGTTATAGGAGTAATACTTTAGCTTTAGTAGACCGAATCAGATTAGTTAGGCCAGAATGCAAAGTGCACTGATGGTTTTGTACTCATTGTGGAGGGAGATATCCTAGCAATCAGTACAGAGAAATTTCAGAAAGATGTAATTGATTCAAGAAAATGACACGTGTTACCAGAATGTGTTTTAATCGAAGAAGATTAAGAGGAAATCAGAATGAAGATTAATCCCAGAGGAATACCGAGGATCAGACATAAATTTCACCTGAGAGTGAGATTGCAAGTAACAGATTATTTTGTTAAGTTAACCTGTTTATGTTATTGGTGCAAGAGATATATAGTGATACCTGAAAGCTTTGTCATGTTATGATCTCTGCATAAGAAGGGAGACTCTGTGAATTTTATTGACGAATTGAGCTACAGTTTTGAAGAGATATGATTGAACATGATTTTGTTCATACTTGAGATAATTATTGATGTTTGCATGATAGATGATGATGCACTACTCAAGTACAAAATAACAGGAGATTGCTTCTTTGAAATGATTAAGCTGAATTAACGAGATTAGAATGTGCATATGAATATAATGATATGGTATGAAATCTAGAATTTAGATTTATTTTATTTCTATATGTGACTACAGAAATGTTCTGAAATGCGTATATTCTGTGCTCTGGATATGTTCAAGAACTAAACCATAAGTGGTAGAAATGCCAATGGTTGAAGTGTGCAATTTTGCAATTAAGTTCCAGGTGAGATTTTAGACTTTAGATTAAGTTGTGAACTGGAATGCAACAGAGAAATGATAAGATTTTGAAATGATTATTGTGATTGAGAGTTTATAGAATAGATGTTGATAAGGAAATCAGTTACAGTTGAGTCTTTTCTTTGATTATGCTAAAGTTATTACATTAGATTGGAGATATGATTTTTGAATTATTGGATATTGATTGGCTCTCATTGCTTATTCATAGGGCTTGAGTTGATTCAATCGTTCTAAGTTATGAGATGCAAGTGAGTTGTTTTCACTACGCAGAGTTTGTTATCCAGAAGATTTGATTTTGGATGACCCTGATTGGGAAATTTTCTCAATCTTGATTAATTTATTTTGATTTCAAGAATTATTGATCATTCGATGGTTATTTCAGCGTAATTTGAGTTGTTGGCTCGTAACTGATAGAAATATTAGAGTATCATCTGACTTTTTGGGTTGATTAGATGATTTGTCAGTACTTTGGAGATAGAAAGAGAGAATCTGATGGACACATGAGTATTTGGGGACATATTTCTATGTGTTCTGATTTGAAGTTTTCAGACAAAGGTATTCTCAATCAAAAATTCTCAATTGATGATGAGTTTGAATTGTTTATAGATGATTGATGACATACTGAATTGAGATCAAAATAGTGAGAATTTAATAGAGAATGCCAGATTAAGATATAACTTGAAGCAACAGATCAGAATTGATGGATTTTGTAGTGAATAATCGTTGGATTATGCAAGATATTCTAGATATAGAATATCAGAGTTTGGCAGAAGCACACTACACCAGATTGAAGATCCATTTAGTTGTTTGAAAATGTATTAACTACTTTGGAAATCAGTGTTGATGAAAGGAAATGAATGCATATATGACAAAATTGAATTTTGGATATGAAGATTTCCAATGGAAAACACAGAAAAGAGAAGATCACATGGTCGATCTTACAGTTTAGCTACTGTAGAAGAGAAATAATAACAGTTTTTTCGACAAATTTTTCATACGAAACTTTTTAGATCGTCATTAATTTGCGATTTGAAATAAGGTATATTGTGACAAATTTCAGAATACGCTGTATTAGATATAATACAAATATGATTTGGAAGATAGAGATGTTTGAAAGGCCAGGAATTATTGAAATCTATTGTTGAGATGAAAACTTTAGATTTGTTTTGATAGATGGTGGCACTGATTATCAGAGATTCTGAGTGGTTGGTTGTATGTGATTGCATTATACCATCCTCTGATACTTTATTCGGTACCAACTGATTGATTTTGCCACTTGTTGATTTTGATTCTTGTGAAAGCTATCTGATAGATAGAGAGATAATGTTTTGATTATTAGATGTGAAGAAAATCAGAGTTCTTATGTTGAGATAGTATCTCTGAAATATCAAATCAGATGTGGTTTGAGGAAAGACATAAAATGTGAAGATTGATATGTACAGAATGAAAGACAAATAGTGTATGATAGATACAAATTTCAAAATGATAATCAGCATGACAGAGTAGACTTGATATATGTTCTTTTCCAAGCATAGAATGATATAGGAAAAGAAACAAGTCGTCATGAAAGATGAATTGTATTGTACGAGATTCGCAATACAGTTAATGAGGTCGTTGTCAGATATAGTCCTTTCAGAATTGATAGAGAGATCAGATATGATCCCTGGGTCTAACGATGTATCAGTTAAATTTTTCTGATGTTGATATGAATTCTTAATGTATGGAAGGCAAACACCACTATATTAAAATCGTACCCTCAATCCAATAACAAAAGAAATCAAGAAATTGCCCAATCTTGAAAACAAGTAAAGGTTTTGGAATTATTCACCTCTAGTTTACTTGAAACTAGCAACAAACAATCACGATGAAAACAATTGATCACAACGGGACCTTCAGAAACCTGTTTCTGACAACCCACGAGGATAATAAATTGACAAACGCCACAAAGTATGAACTTTGATAAGTTTGATTTGTGAACAAAGCACAAAGCTTCAATAAAAATTCTAAAGAGAATTTTATGTATAAAATCTTAAATATGAATTCTATACCAATACTGAATGTTTTTGTTGTATTTATAATACAACTATAAATAATAAAAGATATCGCAAAATAATTCAAAATATATCTAAAGATATCAAAGATATCTCCTAAAAGTTTCCTAATAGGAATAAAGGACTCAAAATAGGAAAATAATTCCAAAAATATCAAAAAGTCTTGCACACAAACAAAAAAGTCGAACAGTGTGAAAGAGAGTGCAGGCGCGGGCGCGCATAAGGTTTTGTCTGGAAATTTTGAAAAATACTCGGAACAGGTGCGGGCGCACATAAAGTTGTCTCCAATCTTCAAAATTGCAAGGACGCGCAGGCGCATGTGGAACAAGGCACGGGCGCGCATGCTTCACAGACTATGCCTCTTATTTTTGTGTTTGCTTTGATATTTTCTCCACTTTCTTGACTTCTTTGAACTTCAATAATATTGTAACATCCTTCAAAGTGATCTTCAAGCATTCCAATGCCTTCTTGACATTTAATCATCAACTATTGAAGCGCATCTTTGAATCTATTAGCTCGATCTCTCGTAATTGGTCCTCTTTACATCTCCAATGGATCCTTAGCAACGTGATCAACATGCGAGCTATCCATGATTGCATAAGATGTACTTTAGTCTGCAAAGGTAGAATTTGATAAGATCCTGAGTTCATTCTAGTATCCGAAATAGATACTGACTCTGAACGGGTAGTAGCTCAGAACACAAATCAAATTCCAGTCAGCTAACTAAGTACAATAGAATAGATGCAAACGTGAAGGAAGAATTTGCAGGAGTAGATCCAGATGTGAGATTAGAAATTCAGAGTTAGATGGTTGAGTTAAGAATTACTACAGCTAAAATTTTACCTGTGAACTTTAACCTTGAAAGAGTAGGTGCCCGGTGAGCCAACTTGTGGCTAAGGGCTTTGATGACTCCTTGTATAAACAATCTTTTGTTTAATATAATTTACACTTTTATTAATGGCAATGACTTTATTTTTCTTCATATTGTTATATTGTGATATACTATTGTTGTTTTGATAAAGACCTTGAATATACTATAGTGTATGTAAGATGTGGTAGAACATGGGGATGTCTATCATGAAACACATCTTATAGTCACTGTATATTCTAAACTGTTCCTAGTCGATTGAGCCGTCCGATAATAAGGATAAGGATCGCTCGAGTTTGAGACTAGCATTTGCGATGCAGAGTACCACGTTTCATTGGTAAGGAACATAGAGATGTTCGAAGCATGCAAATGGATATTCATACGATGAATGATCGAACTACCCTATCCGGACTTTCCAAGTGGTTATCACTTATCGAGTGGATAAAGTCTGCGGTTTTGGTTGTACACCATTATTCCTTACTACTTGAAACATCATTGAGACTCTATATGCTAGTACTGTGCTTTGATTCGTTTACCGACTCTATTGGGGTCATCAGGTGTCGGGATTGGGTACAGTTACAACACATATAGGAGTCGATGCTTTGTTGTCAAGGATTCACCACATACTTGCGAGTGTGGATATCCTATGCGATCTGAGGAGATATTAGTGTGACGAATCTCTGGCCAGAGTACATGATGTGTTTTAAGAAATGGTTTCTTAGTAACACATGCGATATCACTATTTGATCTTCAAGATGTATTGCATAGTTATCGAATCTCGAACGACTCTTGATATACCAATGGTTGTTGATTCGATCGGGATATATGGATGAAGGGACCGTACTGTACGCTAACCAAAATCTATTGGTTCTTGCAGGCACTATCAGTGATACCTATGGAATCATGGGGCGATGTTGCTAGGCGCTCTTACCATGATTCGTTGGGCAAGTCGAAAATCGTTGTTCCGAGTCACAAGGAGTTGTGAGCCCACGGCTAGTTGTATCCCTGAACCATTGAGGGTCACGTAGAGTAATGGATTTTTAATCCCCGTTGAGATAGTTAAATTTAAAGAGTTAAATTTAATGAACAAAGAAGTTGGACTTCTTAATTATGAGTAGAGGAGTAAGATTTCCTAAAATAACATAGGGATGGGCATTTTGGAAATCACTGAATTCGGATTCAGAAAAATTTATCTTGACTTTAAAAGGTGCAGAAATGGTTTCTGTGCACATTGGTGAAATCGGTTTATCAATCGGAGTCATGATGAATTTTATATTAATTTCTGAACATGCGGGCTTTGCTTGTCGAGCTTGAACTTATGACTAATGGGCCCTAAGATGTTAGTGGCCTACATTATAAATAAGTTATTGCAGTACAGAAATTACATACAACAGGTCACAAAATTTTCGAAAAACCCTAGTATTTTTCTTCTGAAGTGGCCGCCCCCTTTTCCCCTCTGCTCGGTAAAATCCAGTCTGTGAATTTTGAATTACAGTCTGGTTTAACGGATCAAATTCGTTAATCTCTTCGTAGAAACTTCTGATAGATTTTCTAGTGCAATCTATCAGAGGGATTAATTATCCGTTCGTGGACCTGATTGAAGAACAGTTCGTCCATCAGTTACAGGGATATACAACAAGAGCAGAGCAATCTGTTGGTGTCCATAATCTCGATTAGAGATTGGAGGTAAAAATTTATAATTTTTATTTAATTTTTACACACACAATTTAATCGTAAGGTTTTGATACCCATTATGGAATCGTTCCATATAAAATTTTTAAACTTCCGCTGCACCGGGTATCAATTCTGATTGATCTGATCGCCGCGTTCTCCAATAGTGGTATCAGAGACAGGTTTCTCAGATCAAGCGATTAAATTAATCGATTGTACAAAAATTTTTAAACCTCGGTTTTTGAAACAAAATAAATATTTTAAAAATAAAAACCCCGGGCAGCGATGATCGCTGCCCCGGGCAGCGCTAGGCGCTGCGCAGGGCGGCGCACGGCGACGCTGCCCGGCCCGAGCCCTTTGGGGCGCGGGCAGCCCGGGAATTTCCCGGGCGGCCCGCGGAAAAATTAATTTTTTAATTTTAAATTAAATTTTAATATGTTAAAATTATATTTTTGGTCCGATAAAAAATTGTTTTTGATTGGTCCACGAGGCGTCGGATCGAATTGTTCGAGTTCGAAAATTTTAAAATTGATTTTTGGATAAATTTGATTTTTTGGAAAATTTAAATATTTTATCCGTTAAATTGAATTTTGAAATTAATTATTTTTGGTACAATTGATGATAAGATATGATCTTATGGATATATTGAGTAAAATATGATTTTATGTATAAAATTGGATTTTATAGATAAAATATGATTTTATTTGATAAAAAGATAAAATATGATTTTGTATGTAAAATAAGATTTTATATATGAAATATGATTTTATCCTTTTAAATTTAAATTGTCATTGCATGTTATCCAATAAATTAATTTTGAATTAAATGTTATTGGATAAGGATGATCGATTGCCATGACCAATTTTGTAGGTGTATGTTAGGAATTTACATTTGTTTTTATTGTTGTTGGATTTATTAATGGGCCTGGTTTATGGCCCAATATGAATTGTCATATGTAATAAAAGTGGGCTTGGTTTATGGCCCGTTCCCACCCCTTAAAAATGTATCCCCTACTTGTCATTGTTATTTATTGTAAATACATTAGATTTAGTGGGAGATGAAGATTTGAAGAAGGAGGTGGGCCCAGCAGACAATAAAGACAGAAGAAATGTAAATTGGAAGCACAATGTAATAGGATTGCATTGCATACTGCATATTACCTAGGATTGGACTAAGACTCGTGATTGGCAACCACGGGTCAATTAGAAATGGAATCGATCATCCTAAATAATATGTGATATTATTGTTGTATGCATGTTTTAGACAAAATTGTGTGAATCCGGCAAGCATACAAAATTTTAAAAATGATTAGACAAATTTTCAAAATTAAAATCCCTCATTTTAAATATGATTTAAAATTGATATCAAGATAAATAAAGGAAATTTAAATTTGTTTAAATGTTCCTACCTTCCATCAACGATCAATGTATGAGATGCTACCCGCGGATACGGTCCGGCTCATATTATTGGGGGGGCCCGTTCGTCGGAAAGCTGTACATTGGATCGACACATGTTGTAAGTTGGATGGAACTCCCATGGGATCGGCTCATATTATTGGGGGATCCACATGGCGACCGTCCATCACAACTTAATATTGATGGGTCATCTTGACATGTCACAATAAACGGCGTCATATTATTGGGACCTTATTGGACATGAGGTAAAAACGTGGAGGTTGCTTTGGAAGCAATTGGGCTCTACCTTTTGAAAATTATGGTTGGCTGATATTATTCGGGACCATAGTTTGTCAATTGGACTCCATGTTCTCACTAAGGAAAACAGTTTTCCGCTTTCACTAGAGGGTAGTGAAATCGTTAAAATAGTGGGAATGAGATTCATAAAATAAATTTCGCCTATTTTATGTCTTAGTAAATTAATTAAACAATCACTGATATTTGTCTGTTTCTTTTTAGTATTTAATAAAGATGAATTCGCGTAATCCACTTTTCTCGATCCTCGAACAAAATAAATTGACTGGCGCAAACTATACGTAATGGTTCCGTAAGTTGAAGATTGTCTGGACTTCGGAGAAGATGCTCTACGTGTTAGAAAAATCTCCTCCGAAGGAAGCACCAGCTGACATATGTCCGGAAGAGTTAGCCAAACTTGATGCATGGTGGGACCATGATATCAAGGCCAAATGCTATATGCAACCCTCGATGTCTGATGAACTCCAGAGGCGATTTGAGGACACCGTGAATGCTGCTGACATTCACGTACAACTCAAGGAACTTTTTGGGGCTCAATCGAGGGCTGAAAGGTTCGCTACTGTAAAGGAGCTAATGACGTGTTGCATGCGTGAAGGGACTTCGGTTCGTGATCATGGGGTACGAGTGATTTGGCTCATACAGAAGTTGGTAACCCTTGATTTGGTGTTGGAGCATGAACTCAATGTGGACTTACTACTTATATCTCTTCCTTCTTCGTTTGACGGATTTGTGGTTAATTTCAATATGAACAAGATAGAGGCGTCCCTTGAAGAGATGGTCAATATGCTTGTGACATATGAATCTACATTAAAGAAGGATAAACCGGCTTTATTGGTGGGCTCCTCTTCTTCTGCTAAGAAGGGGCCAAGTACAAAGGGTAAGAAACGTTCTGCCCCACCCAAGAAAATCGAACCCAAGAAGAAGTACAAGACAAAGGCTTCAAACATGGAAAAATCCAAGGATGTTTGCCATTACTGCAAGAAGCCCGGTCATTGGAAGCGTAACTGCAAGGAATATCTAGAGCAGTTGCGAACTGCAAAGGGTATGTTCTATATTGAAATAAATGTTACACTTATTACTACTTCTTGGGTATTGGATACCGGATGTGGATCTCACATTTGCAATGATTTGCAGGTGATGACAAGAAGTCGCAGGCTTAGAATGGGTGAGACCAAGCTGAGGCTCGAAAATGGTTCCAGAGTTGAAGCTAAAGCTGTGGAAGATATTTATTTAATTTTGCAGAACGGTTTTAAGTTACTTTTGAGAGATGTTTTATTTGTTCCGGATTTGATTAAAAACATTATTTCTGTTTCTATGCTTGATAGAGATGGTTATTCTTGCAATTTTGTGAATGGGATTTGCAATATTTACAAGAATGAATGTTTGATTGGAAATGGACAACTTGAAAATGATCTATATGTTGGAAAACTGGCGAGTTCCCAGACCAATTACGATTGATACCCGGTGCAGCGGAAGTTTAAAAATTTTCTCATGGAACGATTCCATGGTGTGGGTATCAACCATACAACGATTGAATTATTGTGTGTAAAATTTAAATAACAGTTAAATAAATTTTACCTCAAATCTCGCAACGAGATTAATGGACACCAACAGAACAATTCTGCTCTTGTTGTCTCTCCCTGGAACCGATGAACGCCTTCAATCAGGTCCACGAACAGAGGTTTAATCCCTCTGATAGATTGCACTAGAAAATCTATCAGAAGTTTTCTGCGAAGAGAATACACGAATTTGATTCGTTATTCCTTACTGCGATACAAAATCACAGACCGGAATTTTCTCGGGCAGAGCAAAGGGAGGGGACGGCCGATCGGTTTTTAAGAGGCTAGGGTTCGAAATTCAGCTCTCAAAAATAATGACCTGTTGTTTTTAATTTCTGTACTGAAATAACTTATTTATAATGCAGGCCACTAACACCTTAGGGCCCATTAGTCATAAGCTGGGGCCGACAAGCAAAGCCCGCTCGTTCAGAAATTAATATAAAATTCATCGTGACTCCGATTGATGAAACGATTTCACCAATGTGCACAGAAACCATTTCTGCACGTTTTAAAGTCAAAATAAATTTTCCTGAATCCGAATTCAGTGGTTTCCAAAAATGTCCATCCCTATGTCATTTTAGGAAATCCTACTCCCTTACTCTTATTTAAGAAGTCCAACTCCTTAGTTCATTAAATTTAACTCTTTAAATTTAACTATCTCAACGGGGATTAAAACTCCATTACACTGTGTGACCCTCAATGGTTCAGGGATACAGCTAGCCGTGGGCTCACAACTCCTTGTGACTCGGAACAACACTTTCCGACTTGCCCAACGAATCATGGTAAAGCGCCTAGCAACATCGCCCCATGATTCCCTAGGTATCACTGATAGTGCCTACAAGAACCAGTAGATTTTGGTTAGCGTACAGTACGGTCCCTTCATCCAAATATCCCGATCGAATCAACAACCATTGGTATATCGAGAGTCGCTCAAGATTCGATAACTATGCAATACATCTTGAAGATCAAATTAGTGACATCGCATGTGCTACTAAGAAACCATTTCTTAAATCACATCAAGTACTCTGGCCAGAGATTTGTCACACTAATATCTCCTCAGATCGCATAGGATATCCACACTCGCAAGTATGTGGTGAATCCTTGACAACAATGCATTGACTCCTATATGTGTCGTAACTGTACCCAATCTCGACACCTGATGACCCCCTCAGAGTCGGTAAACGAGTCAAAGCACAGTACTAGCATATAGAGTCTCCATGATGTTTCAAGTCGTAAGGACTAATGGTGTACAACCAAAACCGCGGACTTTATCCACTCGATAAGTGATAACCACTTGGAAAGTCCGGATAGGGTAGTTCGACTATTCATCCTATGAATATCCATTTGCATGCTTCGAACATCTCCATGTTCCCTACCAATGAAACGTGGTACTCCGCATCGCAAATGCTAGTCTCAAACTCGAGCGATCCTTATCCTTATTATCGGACGGCTCAATCGACTAGGAACGGTTTTAGAATATACAGTGACTATAAGATGTATTTCATGATAGACATCTCCATGTTCTACCACATCTTACATACACTATAGTATATTCAAGGTCTTTATCAAAACAACAATAGTATATCACAATATAACAATATGAAGTAATATAAAGTCATTGCCATAAAAGTGTAAATAATATTAAACAAAAGATTGTTTATACAAAGAGTCAACAAAGCCCATAGCCACACAGTTGGCTCACTGGGCACCCACTCTTACAATCTCCCACTTGCCCTATAGCCAACTAGTCATACTACGTAGACCCATTGCTTCGCGATGTTTGTCAAACAATGGTCCTGGCAAAGGCTTAGTAAGTGGATCAGCGATATTGTCTGCAGAGGCCACTCGTTCGACACTGATGTCTCCTCTTTCCACAATCTCCCGGATTATGTGGTATTTCCTCAGTACGTGTTTGGATCTTTGATGAGACCTTGGTTCCTTTGCTTGAGCAACGGCACCCGTGTTGTCGCAGTACACCGGGACTGGACCAACAAATTCAGGAATGACGCCCAACTCTTGGACGAAATTCCTCATCCAAACGGCCTCTTTAGCAGCAGCTGATGCTGCAATGTATTCAGCCTCAGTGGTGGAATCCGCTGTGGTGTCCTGCTTGGAACTCTTCCAAGAGACAGCACCACCATTGAGCATGAACACAAATCCAGAGGTTGACTTCGAGTCATCCACATCACTTTGGAAGCTAGAGTCGGTATAGCCTTCCAGTTTGAGTTCTCGTCCTCCATAAACCATGAACATATTCTTAGTCCTTCGCAAGTACTTAATAATGTCCTTCACTGCTTTCCAATGCATCTGACCAGGATTAGACTGATATCTGCTCGTGACACTCAGAGCAAATGCTACATCCGGTCTGGTAGATATCATCCCATACATGATACTACCTATAGCTGACGCATATGGTACATGTGTCATATTCTCTATCTCTGCATCAGTCTTGGGACACATAGACTTGGATAGAGAAACTCCATGACACATGGGTAGATGTCCTCTCTTGGACCCATCCATTGAAAACCGTTTCAATATGGTATCGATGTAGGTTGATTGAGTGAGTCCTATCATTCTCTTAGATCTATCCCTATAGATCTGTATCCCAAGAATGTAGGATGCCTCACCCAAATCCTTCATCGAAAATCTACCTGATAACCATATCTTTGTTGACTGCAACATCCCTACATCATTCCCAATGAGTAGGATGTCATCAACATAAAGTACTAAGAATGTTACCGCATCCTTAACTACTTTCTTGTACACGCAAGGTTCCTCCGGGTTCTTGATGAAACCAAAATCTTTATTGTTTCATCAAATTTCTGGTTCCAACTTCTTGATGCTTGTTTTAGACCATAAATTGATCTCTGAAGCTTGCATACCTTATGCTCGCTTCCCATGGATGTGTACCCCTCAGGCTGCTTCATATAGATTTCTTCCTTAATGTCTCCATTAAGAAAAGCAGTCTTCACATCCATTTGCCATATCTCATAGTCATACCATGCAGCTATGGCAATAAGATTCTTATGGACTTGAACATTGCAACTGGTGAAAAGGTTTCGTCATAGTCAACTCCTTGCCTTTGAGTATAACCTTTAGCCACCAATCGCGCCTTGTAGGTCAATACCTTACCATCAGGCCCAAGCTTTCTTTTGTAGATCCATTTACATCCTATTGGAACAATTCCATCGGGAGGATCCACTAAAGTCCAGACTTGGTTAGTATGCATCGAATCCAATTCTGACTGCATAGCTTCAAGCCATAAATTCGAATCCGCATCAGAAATTGCTTCCTTGAAGCTTCTTGGATCACATCCAATGTCGGGTTCATCTTGACCCTCTTCAAGAAGAAGACCATATCGAACTGGAGGTCTAGAAGTCCTCTCGATCTTCTAGGTGCAGGCGTGTCCAGCAATGGTTCCTGAGGTGTGGGATCGTTATTTTGTATTTCGGGTTCTTCTCGAACTTCTTCGAGTTCCATCATCACGCCTTTCTTATCCAATAAGAACTCCTTCTCCAAAAGGTGGCATTCCGTGAAACAAACACCTTTGTTTCAGCAGGATAATAGAAATAATATCCGATTGAATTCTTCGGATACCCCACAAAATAACACAAGCTGGATCGACTATCCAACTTATCTCCCACTGTCCGCTTCACGTAAGCGGACATCCCCAAATCCTCAAGTATGAATACTTAGGAGCTTTGCCATTCCATAACTCGTATGGTGTTTTGTCCACTGCTTTAGTGTGGACGTTGTTCAACAACAATACCGCCGTTTCAAGCGCATAGCCCCAAACGAAGGTGGAAGCTCAGTGAAGCTTATCATAGATCGAACCATGTCCAACAAAGTTCGATTACGACGCTCCGATACACCATTAAGCTGTGGTGTCATAGGAGGAGTCCACTGAGAGAGAATCCCATTCTCTTTCAGATAGTCCAAAAACTCGGTACTCAAGTATTCTCCACCTCGATCCGATCGAAGTGCTTTAATACTTTTACCTAGCTTGTTTTCTACTTCAGCCTTGAATTCTTTGAACTTTTCAAATGCTTCAGACTTATATTTCATTAAATATAAATACCCATACCTTGAATAATCGTCAGTAAAGGTAATGAAGTAGGTGTGGCCATATTGAGTCCCAACTCTAAATGGTCCACAAACATCTGTATGGATCAAATCCAACAGATTTTGACTACGTTCAGGCTTCCCCTTAAAAGGAGATTTAGTCATTTTCCCTTTTAGGCAGGATTCACAAGTAGGTAGAGAGTTAATATCAGACATATCAAACATGCCCTCTCCCACTAGCTTGTTCATCCTCCTTGAGGAAATATGACCTAGTCTAGCGTGCCAAAGGTTTGCCGGGTTTTGACTATCGATTTTCCTTTTGTTTGTTGTCGCCGGTTTATCAACATAATTCATTGGAACGTCTTTTAGTTTTAAGTTGTATAGATCGTTTTCAAATTGTCCATTTCCAATTAAACATTCATTCTTGTAAATATTGCAAATCTCATTCACAAAATTGCAAGAATAACCATCTCTATCTAGCATAGAAACAGAAATAATGTTTTAATTAAATCTGGAACAAATAAAACATCTATCAAAAGTAACTTAAAACCGTTCTGCAAAAATAAATATTTCCCATAGCTATGGATTTAACTCTGGAACCATTCCCGAGCCTTGACTGGGTCTCACCCATCCTTATCCTATTACTTCTTGTTATCATTTGCAACTCATTGCAAATATGAGATCTACATCTGGTATCCAATACCCAAGAAGTAGTATTAAGAAAAACATTTATTTCAATGTAAAACATACCCTTTGCAGTTCGCAACTGCTTGGGGTATTCCTTGCAGTTACGTTTCCAATTACCGGGTTTCTTGCAGTGATGGCAAACTTGTTTAGACTTGTCCAATTTTGCATGTAACATTTGGCCTTGAGATCATGGTCCAACCATTTCTCTAATTCGGCCAACCTTTCGGCAGTTACATCAAGCCGGGGCTGTTTTCGGAGAAGCCTTTTCTAACACTTAGAAAATCTTTTTCCGAACTTAGGACAATCTTAACTTATGGAATCATTCTGTATTGTTTGCGTCAATAAGTTTGTTTTGTTGGAGAACAGAAACATGTGGATTACTGAGATAAAACAGACAATTATCGATGATTGTTTAAATGATTTACTAAGACATAAAATTGGCGAATTTTATTTTATGAATCTCACTCCCACTATTTTAACGATTTCACCACCCTCTAGTGAAAACGGGAAACTTTTTCCTTAGTGAGAACATGGAGTCCAATTGACAAACTTATGGTCCCGAATAATATCAGCCAACCATAATTCTCAAAAGGTAGAGCCCAATTGCTTCCAAAGCAACCCCCATGTGTTTACCTCATGTCCAATAAGGGCCCCAATAATATGACGCCGTTTAAAGTGACATGTCAAGATGACCCATCAATATTAAGTTGTGATAGACGTCGCCATGTGGATCCCCCAATAATATGAGCCGATCCCATGGGAGTTCCACCCAACTTACAACATTTGTCGATCCAATGTACAGCTTTCCGACGGACGGGCCCCCCCAATAATATGAGCCGGACCGTATCCGCGGGTAGCATCACATACATTGACCGTTGATGGAAGGTAGGAACATTTAAACAATATTTAAATTTCCTTTATTTATCTTGATATAAATTTTAAATCATATTTAAAATGAGGGATTTTATTTATAAAAACATTTGTCTCATCATATTTAATTTATTGCATGCATTGCCGGATTCACGCAATTTATGTCTAAACATGCATACAATCATAATATCACATATTATATAGGATGATCGATTCCATTTCTAATTGACCCGTGGTTGCCAATCACGGGTCTTAGTCCAATCCTAGGTAATATGCAGTATGCAAATGCAATCCTATTACATATGCTTCCAATTTACATTTCTTCAGTCTTCATTGTCTGCTGGGCCCACCATCTTCAAATCTTGATCTCCCACTAAATCTAATGTATTTACAATTAAATAACAATGACAAGTAGGGGATACATTTTTAGGGGGTGGGAACGGGCTATAAACCAAGCCCACTTTTATTACATATGACATTCATATCGGGCCATAAACCAGGCCCATTAATAAAACCAACAACAATAAAGACAAAATGTAAATTCCTAACATACACCTACAAAATTGGTCATGGCAATCGATCATCCTTATCCAATAACATTTAATTCAAAATTAATTTATTGGATAACATGCTGTGGCAATTCAAATTTAAACAAGATAAAATCATATTTTATATATAAAATCACATTTCACATATAAAATCATATTTTATCTTCATATCAAATAAAATCATATTTATCTATAAAATCCAATTTTACAAATAAAATCATATTTTATCTAATATATCATAAGATCATATCTTATCATCAATTGTACCAAAATAATTGATTTCAAAATTCAATTTACGGATAAAATATTAAAATTTTCCAAAAATTCAAATTTATCCAAAATCAATTTTAAAATTTACGGACTCGAACAATTCGATCCGAAATCTCGTGAACCAATCAAAAACAATTTTTGACCGGACCAAAAATAAAATTTTAAATATTAAAATTAATAAAAATATTAAAAAATTAATTTTTCCCGCGGGCCACCCGGGACACTCCCGGGTTGGCCCGCACCCGGGCGCGGGCCGGGCAGCCCGGCTGCCCCCTTAGGGCAGCAACGTTTGCTGCCCTGGCGGCGCCTGGCGCCGCCGCTGGGCGGCGCCGAGCGCCGCCCCTGGGCGGCGCTGTGCGCCGCCCTGGGCAGCGCCGAGCGCTGCCCTGCGCAGCGCCCAGCGCTGCGCTGGGCAGCGCACAGCGCTGCCCTGGGCAGCGCCGTGCGCCGCCCTGGGCGGCGACGGTCGCCGCCCTGGGCGGCGCCGTGCGCCCCCTTTGGGCGGCGCCGTGCGCCGCCCCTGGGGGCAGCGACCATCGCTGCCCCCTCCGGGCAGCGATCCAATCGCTGCCCGGGTTTCGCCCCCCCGGAAAAAAAATTTTTTTTTTATTTAAAATATTTATTTTGTTTCAAAAACCGAGACTCAAAAATTTTGTACAATTGATTAATTCAATCGATTGATCTGAGCAACCTGGCTCTGATACCACTGTTGGAAAACTGGCGAGTTCCCAGACCAATTACGATTGATACCCGGTTGCAGCGGAAGTTTAAAAATTTTCTCATGGAACGATTCCATGGTGTGGGTATCAACCATACAACGATTGAATTATTGTGTGTAAAATTTAAATAACAGTTAAATAAATTTTACCTCAAATCTCGCAACGAGATTAATGGACACCAACAGACAATTCTGCTCTTGTTGTCTCTCCCTGGAACCGATGAACGCCTTCAATCAGGTCCACGAACAGAGGTTTAATCCCTCTGATAGATTGCACTAGAAAATCTATCAGAAGTTTTCTGCGAAGAGAATACACGAATTTGATTCGTTATTCCTTACTGCGATACAAAATCACAGACCGGAATTTTCTCGGGCAGAGCAAAGGGAGGGACGGCCGATCGGTTTTTAAGAGGCTAGGGTTCGAAATTCAGCTCTCAAAAATAATGACCTGTTGTTTTTAATTCTGTACTGAAATAACTTATTTATAATGCAGGCCACTAACACCTTAGGGCCCATTAGTCATAAGCTGGGGCCCGACAAGCAAAGCCCGCTCGTTCAGAAATTAATATAAAATTCATCGTGACTCCGATTGATGAAACGATTTCACCAATGTGCACAGAAACCATTTCTGCACGTTTTAAAGTCAAAATAAATTTTCCTGAATCCGAATTCAGTGGTTTCCAAAAATGTCCATCCCTATGTCATTTTAGGAAATCCTACTCCCTTACTCTTATTTAAGAAGTCCAACTCCTTAGTTCATTAAATTTAACTCTTTAAATTTAACTATCTCAACGGGGATTAAAACTCCATTACACTGTGTGACCCTCAATGGTTCAGGGATACAGCTAGCCGTGGGCTCACAACTCCTTGTGACTCGGAACAACACTTTCCGACTTGCCCAACGAATCATGGTAAAGCGCCTAGCAACATCGCCCCATGATTCCCTAGGTATCACTGATAGTGCCTACAAGAACCAGTAGATTTTGGTTAGCGTACAGTACGGTCCCTTCATCCAAATATCCCGATCGAATCAACAACCATTGGTATATCGAGAGTCGCTCAAGATTCGATAACTATGCAATACATCTTGAAGATCAAATTAGTGACATCGCATGTGCTACTAAGAAACCATTTCTTAAATCACATCAAGTACTCTGGCCAGAGATTTGTCACACTAATATCTCCTCAGATCGCATAGGATATCCACACTCGCAAGTATGTGGTGAATCCTTGACAACAATGCATTGACTCCTATATGTGTCGTAACTGTACCCAATCTCGACACCTGATGACCCCCTCAGAGTCGGTAAACGAGTCAAAGCACAGTACTAGCATATAGAGTCTCCATGATGTTTCAAGTCGTAAGGACTAATGGTGTACAACCAAAACCGCGGACTTTATCCACTCGATAAGTGATAACCACTTGGAAAGTCCGGATAGGGTAGTTTCGACTATTCATCCTATGAATATCCATTTGCATGCTTCGAACATCTCCATGTTCCCTACCAATGAAACGTGGTACTCCGCATCGCAAATGCTAGTCTCAAACTCGAGCGATCCTTATCCTTATTATCGGACGGCTCAATCGACTAGGAACGGTTTTAGAATATACAGTGACTATAAGATGTATTTCATGATAGACATCTCCATGTTCTACCACATCTTACATACACTATAGTATATTCAAGGTCTTTATCAAAACAACAATAGTATATCACAATATAACAATATGAAGTAATATAAAGTCATTGCCATAAAAGTGTAAATAATATTAAACAAAAGATTGTTTATACAAAGAGTCAACAAAGCCCATAGCCACACAGTTGGCTCACTGGGCACCCACTCTTACACTATATAACTTAAAACTAAAAGACGTTCCAATAAATTATGTTGATAAGCCGGCAACAACAAACAAAAGAAAAATTGATAGCCAAAACCCGGCAAACCTTTGGCATGCTAGGCTAGGTCATATTTCCTCAAGGAGGATGAACAAACTAGTGGGAGAGGGCATGTTTGATATGTCTGATATTAACTCTCTATCTACTTTTGAATCCTGCCTGAAAGGAAAAATGACTAAATCTCCTTTTAAGGGGAAACCTGAGCGTAGTCAAAATCTGTTGGATTTGATCCATATAGATGTTTGTGGTCCATTTAGAGTTGGTACTCAATATGGCCACACCTACTTCATTACCTTTACTGATGATTATTCTAGGTATGGGTATTTATATTTAATGAAATATAAGTCTGAAGCATTTGAAAAGTTCAAAGAATTCAAGGCTGAAGTAGAAAACAAGCTAGGTAAAAGTATTAAAGCACTTCGATCGGATCGAGGTGGAGAATACTTAAGTACCGAGTTTTTGGACTATCTAAAAGAGAATGGGATTCTCTCTTAGTGGACTCCTCCTATGACACCTCAGCTAAATGGTGTATCGGAGCGTCGTAATCGAACTTTGTTGGACATGGTTCGATCCATGATGAGCTTCACTGAGCTTCCACCTTTGTTTTGGGGTTATGCGCTTGAAACGGCGGTATTGTTGTTGAACAACGTCCACACCAAAGCAGTGGACAAAACACCATACGAGTTATGGAATGGCAAAGCTCCTAAGTATTCGTACTTGAGGATTTGGGGATGTCCTGCTTACGTGAAGCAGACAGTGGGAGATAAGTTGGATAGTCGATCCACCTTATGTTATTTTGTAGGGTATCCGAAGAATTCAATCGGATATTATTTCTATCATCCTGCTGAAACAAAGGTGTTTGTTTCAAGGAATGCCACCTTCTTGGAGAAGGAATTCTTATCGGATAAGAAAGGTGAGATGATGGAACTCGAAGAAATTCGAGAAGAACCCGAAATACAAAATAACGATCCTACACCTCAGGAACTATTGATGGACACGCCTATTCGATATAGTCTTCTTCTTGAAGGGGATCAAGATGAACCCGATGTTGGATGTGATCCAAGAAACTTCAAGGAAGCAATTTCTGATGCGGATTCAAATTTATGGCTTGAAGCTATGCAGTCGGAAATAGATTCGATGCATACAAACCAAGTTTGGTCTTTAGTAGATCCTTCCGATGGAATTGTTCCAATAGGGTGTAAATGGATCTACAAGAGAAAGCTTGGGCCTGATGGTAAGGTATTGACCTACAAGGCGCGATTGGTGGCGAAAGGTTATACTCAAAGACAAGGAGTTGACTATGATGAAACCTTTTCACCAGTTGCAATGTTCAAGTCCATAAGTGTAGTGACCCTTACCCGGATCACCTACTAAACAGAACTTATGCATGCAATTAACTTATTTAAACGGATATCAGAATAAAACTGCGGAATTCAATAACATTATACAATCCCAAGTAAAGGAATCTGTAATTATCCAATAATATAAAACCAAATCGAATAGCTGTATAAACCCAAACAACAGTAATAAAACCTAGACGAAGCTCCAGCTGGCCAACCACTGACTAGCCCCTCCTGGATCCACCCTCCTCGTCCAATCGCAAACCTGCCCCAAGGAATATGGTTTCCAGAAAATACAGAGTACGAGACGTGAGCATAAAATGCTCAGTGCGAGAGTATGAGTATATATGCATGCAAAGTGAACTCCCTATAGACTCGAGGTCAAGGATCAGATAACAGAGACAGACCGGGCCCTGGTATGTAGCACGCTGTGCCGTCGCTTCAGGAGGTGGCTCCCATACCGAGATAATCGTGGATACGCTGGACCCAAATCGATGGAAGTCCATCCACTAACAGGATAGGGTACAACCCTACTAACAGACATCTCGAAGGAGATACAGCAAGATGCAAATGAATGCAGCATAATATCATGGAATATAAATCATGCGGTCACATAATACATGCATACTCAGTCAGGATATCTCGAACAGTACTTTCGTACCTCAATACAGTGAAAGCTCTACCAACTCTAGGTCCACGCCTATAGTCTGCTCTACACTGCCAAATGATACTACTATCATCAAAGTGCTCTAAAAGCCTTAACTAAGCTATTGCATACTCCTAAATATTTATAGGGAGCAAAAGCTATACCTTCGTCCGTCGTTAGCCCTTTGATGTCGATGCCTCCAGAACTTGGGCACGACTCCGCTACGACTACCGAACGCCTCTCCGACCTCCGGACCAAGCCTAAGAAGACTAGAACAGCTCCAAAAGGACTAGAAAGGAAAGGAGAACTCGGAATTGGCAAATGAAAGTGAAGTCTCGGCCTTCTATTTATAGACAATGATCGGAACTTCCGATCCTTGATCGGAACGTCCGAACCTCGATCGGAACGTCCGATCCTGCCATCGGAGCTTTCGAAGATCCTGATCTGCCACGTGTCAAAATATCACTTGATGACTCCGGATAGGGGTGATCGGAGCTTCCGGTCCTGATCGGAGCTTCCGATCCAACCACACGTCATGCCTGACGTAATATCGATCGGTGCCTCCGATCGCTCATCGGAGTTTCCGATCCTGTTCGGAGCTTCCGATCGTGCCTTCGGAGCTTCCGATCCGTCCAATACCCAATTCAATTAATTAGCATTAATCCTTTAATTACTCAATTAGGGTACGGGCTACTACATTCTCCCCCACTTAAGATATTTCGTCCTCGAAAATAGATCTTAAGTACCGAATGCAAATACAGAAATCAGAAACATTCTTTATTCAATCAAACGTTTACAGAGTTTGCAACTGAATACAACTTAAAAAATGAAATCAAAACAACTCAGGATGGTCTTTACGCATCCTGTCCTCAAGCTCCCAAGTAGCTTCCTCAGTGCCTCGGCGCTGCCACTGAACTAAAACCAAAGGAATGACTTTGTTCCGTAAAACCTTATCCTTATAATCAAGGATGCGAAGAGGTTTCTCAACATAAGTCAAATCCTTGTCTACCTGAACCTCAGATCGCTGCAGAATATGAGATTCATCCGCCACATACCGTCGCAACAGAGATACGTGGAACACGTCGTGAATACTGGATAGATGCGGTGGCAATGCTAGTCGATAAGCCAAATCGCCAATGCTCTCCAAGATCTCAAACGGACCGATAAATCTGGGAGACAACTTGCCCTTAAGGCCAAATCTGAGAATCTTGCGGAAAGGTGACACTCTCAGAAACACTTTCTCCCCGACCTCGAACTGCAAAGGCCTACGCTTGATATTAGCATAACTGGCCTGACGATCCTGTGCAGTCTTAATCCGTTTCTTGATCTGATCAACAATGTCTATCGCCTGCTGGATAAACTCCGGTCCTTCAGCCTGTCTCTCCCCCACTTCTTCCCAGAAGAGTGGAGTACGACAACATCGCCCATACAACGCCTCAAAAGGTGCCATCCCAATACTAGTGTGATAGCTGTTGTTGTAAGCGAACTCGATCAACGAAAAATGATCCTGCCAGGCTGAACCAAAATCCATGATGCACGCTCTAAGCATATCCTCTAACGTACGGATAGTGCGCTCTGACTGACCATCAGTCTCCGGATGATGTAAGAGTGGGTGCCCAGTGAGCCAACTGTGTGGCTATGGGCTTTGTTGACTCTTTGTATAAACAATCTTTTGTTTAATATTATTTACACTTTTATGGCAATGACTTTATATTACTTCATATTGTTATATTGTGATATACTATTGTTGTTTTGATAAAGACCTTGAATATACTATAGTGTATGTAAGATGTGGTAGAACATGGAGATGTCTATCATGAAATACATCTTATAGTCACTGTATGTTCTAAAACCGTTCCTAGTCGATTGAGCCGTCCGATAATAAGGATAAGGATCACTCGAGTTTGAGACTAGCATTTGCGATGCGGAGTACCACGTTTCATTGGTAGGGAACATGGAGATGTTCGAAGCATGCAAATGGATATTCATAGGATGAATAGTCGAACTACCCTATCCGGACTTTCCAAGTGGTTATCACTTATCGAGTGGATAAAGTCCGCGGTTTTGGTTGTACACCATTAGTCCTTACGACTTGAAACATCATGGAGACTCTATATGCTAGTACTGTGCTTTGACTCGTTTACCGACTCTGAGGGGGTCATCAGGTGTCGAGATTGGGTACAGTTACGACACATATAGGAGTCAATGCATTGTTGTCAAGGATTCACCACATACTTGCGAGTGTGGATATCCTATGCGATCTGAGGAGATATTAGTGTGACAAATCTCTGGCCAGAGTACTTGATGTGATTTAAGAAATGGTTTCTTAGTAGCACATGCGATGTCACTAATTTGATCTTCAAGATGCATTGCATAGTTATCGAATCTTGAGCGACTCTCGATATACCAATGGTTGTTGATTCGATCGGGATATATGGATGAAGGGACCGTACTGTACGTTAACCAAAATCTACTGGTTCTTGTAGGCACTATCAGTGATACCTAGGGAATCATGGGGCGATGTTGCTAGGCGCTTTTACCATGATTCGTTGGGCAAGTCGGAAAGTGTTGTTCCGAGTCACAAGGAGTTGTGAGCCCACGGCTAGCTGTATCCCTGAACCATTGAGGGTCACACAGTGTAATGGAGTTTTAATCCCCGTTGAGATAGTTAAATTTAAAGAGTTAAATTTAATGAACTAAGGAGTTGGACTTCTTAAATAAGAGTAAGGGAGTAGGATTTCCTAAAATGACATAGGGATGGACATTTTTGGAAACCACTGAATTCGGATTCAGGAAAATTTATTTTGACTTTAAAACGTGCAGAAATGGTTTCTGTGCACATTGGTGAAATCGTTTCATCAATCGGAGTCACGATGAATTTTATATTAATTTCTGAACGAGCGGGCTTTGCTTGTCGGGCCCCAGCTTATGACTAATGGGCCCTAAGGTGTTAGTGGCCTGCATTATAAATAAGTTATTTCAGTACAGAAATTACAAATAACAGGTCATTATTTTGAGAGCAATTTTCGAAAACCCTACCCTCTCTCTCAAACATATTTCGGCCGCCCCCCTTCACTCTGCCCGAGAAAATTCCGGTCCGTGATTTTGAATCGCAGTAAGGAATAACGAATCAGATTCGTGTATTCTCTTCGCAGAAAACTTCTGATAGATTTTCTAGTGCAATCTATCAGAGGGATTAAACCTCTGTTCGTGGACCTGATTGAAGGCGTTCATCGGTTCCAGGGAGAGACAACAAGAGCAGAATTGTTCTGTTGGTGTCCATTAATCTCGTTGCGAGATTTGAGGTAAAATTTATTTAATTGTTATTTAAATTTTACACACACAATAATTCAATCGATGAACGGTTGATACCCATACCATGGAAACGTTCCATGAAAAATTTTTAAACTTCCGCTGCACCGGGTATCAATCGTAATTGGTCTGGGAACTCGCCAGTTTTCCAACAGTGGTATCAGAGCCAGGTTGCTCAGATCAATCGATTGAATTAATCAATTGTACAAAATTTTTGAGTCTCGGTTTTTGAAACAAAATAAATATTTTAAATAAAAAAAAAATTTTTTTTCCGGGGGGCGAAACCCGGGCAGCGATTGGATCGCTGCCCGGAGGGGGCAGCGATGGTCGCTGCCCCCAGGGGCGGCGCACGGCGCCGCCCAAAGGGGGCGCACGGCGCCGCCCAGGGCGGCGACCGTCGCCGCCCAGGGCGGCGCACGGCGCTGCCCAGGGCAGCGCTGTGCGCTGCCCAGCGCAGCGCTGGGCGCTGCGCAGGGCAGCGCTCGGCGCTGCCCAGGGCGGCGCACAGCGCCGCCCAGGGGCGGCGCTCGGCGCCGCCCAGGGCGACGCACGGCGCCGCCCAGCGGCGGCGCCAGGCGCCGCCAGGGCAGCAAACGTTGCTGCCCTAAGGGGGCAGCCGGGCTGCCCCGGCCCGCGCCCCGGGTGCGGGCCAACCCGGGAGTGTCCCGGGTGGCCCGCGGGAAAAATTAATTTTTTAATATTTTTATTAATTTTAATATTTAAAATTTTATTTTTGGTCCGGTCAAAAAAATTGTTTTTGATTGGTTCACGAGATTTCGGATCGAATTGTTCAAGTCCGTAAATTTTAAAATTGATTTTGGATAAATTTGAATTTTTGGAAAATTTTAATATTTTATCCGTAAATTGAATTTTGAAATCAATTATTTTGGTACAATTGATGATAAGATATGATCTTATGATATATTAGATAAAATATGATTTTATTTGTAAAATTGGATTTTATAGATAAAATATGATTTTATTTGATATGAAGATAAAATATGATTTTATATGTGAAATGTGATTTTATATATAAAATATGATTTTATCTTGTTTAAATTTGAATTGCCACAGCATGTTATCCAATAAATTAATTTTGAATTAAATGTTATTGGATAAGGATGATCGATTGCCATGACCAATTTTGTAGGTGTATGTTAGGAATTTACATTTTGTCTTTATTGTTGTTGGTTTTATTAATGGGCCTGGTTTATGGCCCGATATGAATGTCATATGTAATAAAAGTGGGCTTGGTTTATAGCCCGTTCCCACCCCCTAAAAATGTATCCCCTACTTGTCATTGTTATTTAATTGTAAATACATTAGATTTAGTGGGAGATCAATTTGAAGATGGTGGGCCCAGCAGACAATGAAGACTGAAGAAATGTAAATTGGAAGCATATGTAATAGGATTGCATTTGCATACTGCATATTACCTAGGATTGGACTAAGACCCGTGATTGGCAACCACGGGTCAATTAGAAATGGAATCGATCATCCTATATAATATGTGATATTATGATTGTATGCATGTTTAGACATAAATTGCGTGAATCCGGCAATGCATGCAATAAATTAAATATGATGAGACAAATGTTTTTATAAATAAAATCCCTCATTTTAAATATGATTTAAAATTTATATCAAGATAAATAAAGGAAATTTAAATATTGTTTAAATGTTCCTACCTTCCATCAACGGTCAATGTATGTGATGCTACCCGCGGATACGGTCCGGCTCATATTATTGGGGGGCCCGTCCGTCGGAAAGCTGTACATTGGATCGACAAATGTTGTAAGTTGGGTGGAACTCCCATGGGATCGGCTCATATTATTGGGGGATCCACATGGCGACCGTCTATCACAACTTAATATTGATGGGTCATCTTGACATGTCACTTTAAACGGCGTCATATTATTGGGCCCTTATTGGACATGAGGTAAACACATGGGGGTTGCTTTGGAAGCAATTGGGCTCTACCTTTTGAGAATTATGGTTGGCTGATATTATTCGGGACCATAAGTTTGTCAATTGGACTCCATGTTCTCACTAAGGAAAAAGTTTCCCGTTTTCACTAGAGGGTGGTGAAATCGTTAAAATAGTGGGAGTGAGATTCATAAAATAAAATTCGCCAATTTTATGTCTTAGTAAATTGCTTAAACAATCATCGATAATTGTCTGTTTTATCTCAGTAATCCACAAGTTTCTGTTCTCCAACAAAACAAACTTATTGACGCAAACAATACAGAATGATTCCATAAGTTAAGATTGTCCTAAGTTCGGAAAAAGATTTTCTAAGTGTTAGAAAAGGCTTCTCCGAAAACAGCCCCGGCTGATGTAACTGTCGAAAGGTTGGCCGAATTAGAGAAATGGTTGGACCATGATCTCAAGGCCAAATGTTACATGCAAAATTGGACAAGTCTAAACAAGTTTGCCATCACTGCAAGAAACCCGGTCATTGGAAACGTAACTGCAAGGAATACCTCAAGCAGTTGCGAACTGCAAAGGGTATGTTTTACATTAAAATGTTTTTCTTAAATAATACTTCTTGGGTATTGGATACCAGATGTAGATCTCATATTTGCAATGAGTTGCAAATGATGACAAGAAGTAATAGGCTAAGGATGGGTGAGACCCAGTCAAGGCTCGGGAATGGTTCCAGAGATAAATCCAAAGCTATAGGAGACATTTTTGCAGAACAATTTTAAGTTTTTTGAGAGATGTTTTATTTGTTCCAGATTTAATTAAAAACATTATTTCTATTTCTATGCTTGATAGAGATGGTTATTCTTGCAATTTTGTGAATGGGATTTGCAATATTTACAAGAATGAATGTTTGATTGGAAATGGACAACTTGAAAACGATCTATACAACTTAAAACTAAAAGACGTTCCAGTAAATTGTATTGACAAACCGGCGACAACAAACAAAAGGAAAATCGATAGTCAAAACCCGGCAAACCTTTGGCACGCTAGACTAGGTCATATTTCCTCAAGGAGGATGAACAAGCTAGTGGGAGAGGGCATGTTTGATATGTCTGATATTAACTCTCTACCTACTTGTGAATCCTGCCTAAAAGGGAAAATGACTAAATCTCCTTTTAAGGGGAAGCCTGAACGTAGTCAAAATCTGTTGGATTTGATCCATACAGATGTTTGTGGACCATTTAGAGTTGGGACTCAATATGGCCACACCTACTTCATTACCTTTACTGACGATTATTCAAGGTATGGGTATTTATATTTAATGAAATATAAGTCTGAAGCATTTGAAAAGTTCAAAGAATTCAAGGCTGAAGTAGAAAACAAGCTAGGTAAAAGTATTAAAGCACTTCGATCGGATCGAGGTGGAGAATACTTGAGTACCGAGTTTTTGGACTATCTGAAAGAGAATGGGATTCTCTCTCAGTGGACTCCTCCTATGACACCACAGCTTAATGGTGTATCGGAGCGTCGTAATCGAACTTTGTTGGACATGGTTCGATCTATGATGAGCTTCACTGAGCTTCCACCTTCGTTTTGGGCTATGCGCTTGAAACGGCGGTATTGTTGTTGAACAACGTCCACACTAAAGCAGTGGACAAAACACCATACGAGTTATGGAATGGCAAAGCTCCTAAGTATTCATACTTGAGGATTTGGGGATGTCCGGCTTACGTGAAGCGGACAGTGGGAGATAAGTTGGATAGTCGATCCAGCTTGTGTTATTTTGTGGGGTATCCGAAGAATTCAATCGGATATTATTTCTATTATCCTGCTGAAACAAAGGTGTTTGTTTCACGGAATGCCACCTTCTTGGAGAAGGAGTTCTTATTGGATAAGAAAGGCGTGATGATGGAACTCGAAGAAGTTCGAGAAGAACCCGAAATACAAAATAACGATCCCACACCTCAGGAACCATTGCTGGACACGCCTGCACCTAGAAGATCCGAGAGGACTTCTAGACCTCCAGTTCGATATGGTCTTCTTCTTGAAGAGGGTCAAGATGAACCCGACATTGGATGTGATCCAAGAAGCTTCAAGGAAGCAATTTCTGATGCGGATTCGAATTTATGGCTTGAAGCTATGCAGTCAGAATTGGATTCGATGCATACTAACCAAGTCTGGACTTTAGTGGATCCTCCCGATGGAATTGTTCCAATAGGGTGTAAATGGATCTACAAAAGAAAGCTTGGGCCTGATGGTAAGGTATTGACCTACAAGGCGCGATTGGTGGCTAAAGGTTATACTCAAAGGCAAGGAGTTGACTATGACGAAACCTTTTCACCAGTTGCAATGTTCAAGTCCATAAGAATCCTTATTGCCATAGCTGCATGGTATGACTATGAGATATGGCAAATGGATGTGAAGACTGCTTTTCTTAATGGAGACATTAAGGAAGAAATCTATATGAAGCAGCCTGAGGGGTACACATCCATGGGAAGCGAGCATAAGGTATGCAAGCTTCAGAGATCAATTTATGGTCTAAAACAAGCATCTAGAAGTTGGAACCAGAAATTTGATGAAACAATAAAAGATTTTGGTTTCATCAAGAACCCGGAGGAACCTTGCGTGTACAAGAAAGTAGTTAAGGATGCGGTAACATTCTTAGTACTTTATGTTGATGACATCCTACTCATTGGGAATGATGTAGGGATGTTGCAGTCAACAAAGATATGGTTATCAGGTAGATTTTCGATGAAGGATTTGGGTGAGGCATCCTACATTCTTGGGATACAGATCTATAGGGATAGACTAAGAGAATGATAGGACTCACTCAATCAACCTACATCGATACCATATTGAAACGGTTTTCAATGGATGGGTCCAAGAGAGGACATCTACCCATGTGTCATGGAGTTTCTCTATCCAAGTCTATGTGTCCCAAGACTGATGCAGAGATAGAGAATATGACACATGTACCATATGCGTCAGCTATAGGTAGTATCATGTATGGGATGATATCTACCAGACCGGATGTAGCATTTGCTCTGAGTGTCACGAGCAGATATCAGTCTAATCCTGGTCAGATGCATTGGAAAGCCGTGAAGGACATTCTTAAGTACTTGCGAAGGACTAAGAATATGTTCATGGTTTATGGAGGACGAGAACTCAAACTGGAAGGCTATACCGACTCTAGCTTCCAAAGTGATGTGGATGACTCGAAGTCAACCTCTGGATTTGTGTTCATGCTCAATGGTGGTGCTGTCTCTTGGAAGAGTTCCAAGCAGGACACCACAGCGGATTCCACCACTGAGGCTGAATACATTGCAGCATCAGCTGCTGCTAAAGAGGCCGTTTGGATGAGGAATTTCGTCCAAGAGTTGGGCGTCATTCCTGAATTTGTTGGTCCAGTCCCGGTGTACTGCGACAACACGGGTGCCGTTGCTCAAGCAAAGGAACCAAGGTCTCATCAAAGATCCAAACACGTACTGAGGAAATACCACACATAATCCGGGAGATTGTGGAAAGAGGAGACATCAGTGTCGAACGAGTGGCCTCTGCAGACAATATCGCTGATCCACTTACTAAGCCTTTGCCAGGACCATTGTTTGACAAACATCGCGAAGCAATGGGTCTACGTAGTATGACTAGTTGGCTATAGGGCAAGTGGGAGATTGTAAGAGTGGGTGCCCAGTGAGCCAACTGTGTGGCTATGGGCTTTGTTGACTCTTTGTATAAACAATCTTTTGTTTAATATTATTTACACTTTTATGGCAATGACTTTATATTACTTCATATTGTTATATTGTGATATACTATTGTTGTTTTGATAAAGACCTTGAATATACTATAGTGTATGTAAGATGTGGTAGAACATGGAGATGTCTATCATGAAATACATCTTATAGTCACTGTATGTTCTAAAACCGTTCCTAGTCGATTGAGCCGTCCGATAATAAGGATAAGGATCACTCGAGTTTGAGACTAGCATTTGCGATGCGGAGTACCACGTTTCATTGGTAGGGAACATGGAGATGTTCGAAGCATGCAAATGGATATTCATAGGATGAATAGTCGAACTACCCTATCCGGACTTTCCAAGTGGTTATCACTTATCGAGTGGATAAAGTCCGCGGTTTTGGTTGTACACCATTAGTCCTTACGACTTGAAACATCATGGAGACTCTATATGCTAGTACTGTGCTTTGACTCGTTTACCGACTCTGAGGGGGTCATCAGGTGTCGAGATTGGGTACAGTTACGACACATATAGGAGTCAATGCATTGTTGTCAAGGATTCACCACATACTTGCGAGTGTGGATATCCTATGCGATCTGAGGAGATATTAGTGTGACAAATCTCTGGCCAGAGTACTTGATGTGATTTAAGAAATGGTTTCTTAGTAGCACATGCGATGTCACTAATTTGATCTTCAAGATGCATTGCATAGTTATCGAATCTTGAGCGACTCTCGATATACCAATGGTTGTTGATTCGATCGGGATATATGGATGAAGGGACCGTACTGTACGTTAACCAAAATCTACTGGTTCTTGTAGGCACTATCAGTGATACCTAGGGAATCATGGGGCGATGTTGCTAGGCGCTTTACCATGATTCGTTGGGCAAGTCGGAAAGTGTTGTTCCGAGTCACAAGGAGTTGTGAGCCCACGGCTAGCTGTATCCCTGAACCATTGAGGGTCACACAGTGTAATGGAGTTTTTAATCCCCGTTGAGATAGTTAAATTTAAAGAGTTAAATTTAATGAACTAAGGAGTTGGACTTCTTAAATAAGAGTAAGGGAGTAGGATTTCCTAAAATGACATAGGGATGGACATTTTGGAAACCACTGAATTCGGATTCAGGAAAATTTATTTTGACTTTAAAACGTGCAGAAATGGTTTCTGTGCACATTGGTGAAATCGTTTCATCAATCGGAGTCACGATGAATTTTATATTAATTTCTGAACGAGCGGGCTTTGCTTGTCGGGCCCCAGCTTATGACTAATGGGCCCTAAGGTGTTAGTGGCCTGCATTATAAATAAGTTATTTCAGTACAGAAATTACAAATAACAGGTCATTATTTTGAGAGCAATTTTCGAAAACCCTACCCTCTCTCTCAAACATATTTCGGCCGCCCCCCTTCACTCTGCCCGAGAAAATTCCGGTCTGTGATTTTGAATCGCAGTAAGGAATAACGAATCAGATTCGTGTATTCTCTTCGCAGAAAACTTCTGATAGATTTTCTAGTGCAATCTATCAGAGGGATTAAACCTCTGTTCGTGGACCTGATTGAAGGCGTTCATCGGTTCCAGGGAGAGACAACAAGAGCAGAATTGTTCTGTTGGTGTCCATTAATCTCGTTGCGAGATTTGAGGTAAAATTTATTTAATTGTTATTTAAATTTTACACACACAATAATTCAATCGATGAACGGTTGATACCCATACCATGGAAACGTTCCATGAAAAATTTTTAAACTTCCGCTGCACCGGGTATCAATCGTAATTGGTCTGGGAACTCGCCAGTTTTCCAACAGATGATAGGCTGTACTCAAACTGAGAGTAGTACCCATCGCACGCTGAACACTCCCCCAGAATCTAGAAGTAAACCTGGGGTCCCGATCGCTGACAATGCTCACAGGCACTCCATGAAGTCGAACGATCTCCTGAATGTACATCCGTGTCATGCGATCCACAGAGTACTCTCGGCTATAGGCAATGAAATGCGCTGACTTGGTGAGTCGGTCCACCACCACCCAGATAGCATCACAGTTCCTCGGGGATACCGGCAAATGGGTCACAAAGTCCATAGTGATAAACTCCCATTTCCATTCAGGAATAGGCAGACTGTGAAGCAATCCTCCAGGTCGTCGGTGCTCTGCCTTGACCTGTTGACACACCAAACATCTCGAAACAAACTGATAAACACTGCGTTTCATTCCCTTCCACCAGAAACGAGTACGTAGATCCTTGTACATCTTGTTGCTCCCAGGATGAATACTCAACTTAGTGCGATGCGCCTGAGACAAAATCTCCTCTCGCAACTCTTCATCCTGCGGAATCACAAGCCTACCAGACAAACACAGAAAGCCATCTGACTGATAATGAAATCCAGACGAGCTACCCTCGTTAGCTAGACGAGCTAAACGCTGGGTCTTTGAATCAGACATCTGAGCATCTCGGATCCGCGAATACAAGGCTGGCTCAGATAATATCGCAAACATCTGGATACTCTGCATACCTTTCTTATGCTTGAAGGTAAAACCTGAAGTACAACAGTCACTGATCGCACTAGACATCGAACAAGTCTGAAGTGCGGATAGTCGCACCTTGCGACTCAAAGCATCAGCGGTGAGATTAGCAGCTCCCGGATGGTACTTAATCTCGCAATCATAGTCCTTAAGCAAGTCCATCCAACGTCTCTGTCTCATGTTCAATTCTGCCTGAGTGAACAAATACTTGAGACTCTTATGGTCGGTGAAGATCTCAAATTTCTCGCCATAAAGATAATGACGCCAGATCTTCAAAGCGAACACAATGGCTGCCAATTCCAAATCATGGACTGGGTAGTTGTCCTCGTGAAGCTTCAGCTGTCTAGAAGCGTATGCAATCACATGCCCATTCTGAGTCAGGACACAACCTAACCCCTGAAGAGAAGCATCCGTGTAAACTACATACCCTCCAGATCCTGACGGTAATGCCAACACCGGCGCAGAAGTCAACCGCCGTCGAAGCTCACGGAAATTCTCCTCACACTCGGAGGACCACTCAAAATCCACACCCTTGCGGGTAAGCTGCGTCAACGGTCGAGCTAACTGAGAGAAGTTCAGAATGAAGCGACGATAATACCCTGCTAGACCCAGAAAACTACGGATCTCAGCAACTGTCGTCGGACGCGACCAATTAAGTACCGCTTCAATCTTGCTTGGATCAACAGAAATCCCCTCCCTGGATATGATATGGCCAAGAAAAACCACTCTATCCATCCAGAACTCACACTTGCTCAGCTTGGCGTACAATTTCTCATCTCGAAGAGTCTGCAGTACCAACCGCAAGTGAGAACCATGCTCTTTCGTATTACGCAAATAAACCAGGATGTCGTCAATGAAGACCACGACAAACTTGTCCAAATACTCCCTGAAGACACGGTTCATCAAATCCATGAATATAGCCGGCGCATTAGTTAAACCAAATGGCATCACTAGGAACTCGTAATGCCCATAGCGAGTACGGAATGCAGTCTTGGCTACGTCCTGATCACGGACTCTCAACTGATGATACCCAGATCTCAACTCAATCTTGGAGTAAATTGATGTGCCCTGCAGCTGGTCAAACAAGTCATCAACACGAGGCAACGGATACTTGTTCTTCACAGTGACTCGATTCAGCTGCCGATAGTCAATACACAGCCGCATCGACCCATCCTTCTTCTTCACGAAGAGAACAGGAGCTCCCCAAGGAGATACACAAGGACGAATGTACCCCTTGTCCAAAAGATCCTGTAGCTGATTCTTCAACTCACGCATCTCTGACGGAGCCAGACGATACGGTGCTCTAGAAATAGGCGAAGTACCCGGCATCAACTCTATGCCAAACTCGACTTCCCTAGCAGGAGGAAAACCCGGAATCTCATCAGGAAACACATCTGGAAATTCATCCACAACAGGAATGCTCTCTATCCCAAAACTCTCAGCGGACAAATCAACTGCATAGATAAGGTAGCCTTCCCCGCCAGACTCTAGAACTCGACAGGCTCTCAAAGCTGATACCAAAGGCATCGGGGGTCGCGCTCCCTCACCATAGAAAAACCAACTCTCACTCCCTTCCGGATGAAAGCGTACTAATCTCTGATAGCAGTCCACTGAAGCTCGATAGGTAGTCAACATATCTATTCCCAGAATGCAATCAAAGTCGTCCATCGCCAGGACCATGAGATTCGCCAACAGAATGTTCCCTTCGAACTCTAAAGGGCAACCCATCACTAGACGCTTAGCCAAAGCAGATTGGCCCGTCGGAGTAGAAACAGACATCACTACGTCTAGTGCAATGCATGGTAATTTATGCCTCTTAACAAAACGTGCAGAAATGAAGGAATGAGATGCACCAGTGTCAATAAGTACAAGAGCAGGTATACCATAAAGCATAAATGTACCTGCGATGACTTTCTCATTCTCCTCCACAGCCTGATCATGTCTCAGGGCAAACACCTGGCCAGAAGCTCGTGGCCTCAAATGAGAACTCCCAGCAGACTGTCCCTGCGACCTCTGCTGAACGGTAGCCTGAGAACCCGATCCTGTACCAGAACCAGAACCACCTCCCCCAGACATTGGACAATCTCTCCGAATATGACCAGTCTCTCCACAACGGAAACAAGCTCCAAAATCTCTACGGAACTTGTCGGATGGATGGTTCTTCCCACAGTGATCACACTTGTCCTTCTTACCATAACGGACAACACCTCCAGAACCAGAGGAAGAAGAAGATCCAGACTTCTTGAAAGCTTGGGCACGGGGACCCAGAGAACTAGTAGGCCTCGACTGAGGGAAAGACCTGTTCCGCCGAATGCTGTCTTCCGCCTGGTGACAACGGCTCACCAAGCCTTCATAGGACATGTCGTCGCCAACCGCCACACGGTCATGGATCTCAGGGTTAAGGCCCTGAAGAAACAGATTATACTTCATCTCTGAGCTATCAGCAATCTCGGGGCAATAGGATAGCAGATCAAAGAACCTCTGCTGATACTCATCGATAGACATGGTTCCCTGTCGCAGACTCAGTAGCTCGCCTGCCTTCGACTGTCGGAGTGCAGGAGGAAAATACCGCTTTTGGAAAGCTGTGCGAAACTCGGCCCAGGTGGCCACTCCTCTCGCCGCAACAAAAGGTGTAGAATTAAACCTCCACCACCTGCGCGCACGCCCATCCAGAAGATAGCCAAGGGTCTCCACCTTCTGCTCATCAGTGCATTGGAAAGTCTGAAAAGTCGTCTCCATGCGGTCTAACCAGTTCTCCGCATCCTCCGGAGACTCACCTCCAACTAAGGGCTTGGGACCCATAGCTAAGAATCGACGCACAGTGAAACGCTCGTCGTCATGATGACGATGACGCCGTTCTCGACGAGGCTCCCGGTCGGCATCACCCCAACGCCCACCAACACTGCCATGAGAACTCTGGTCGTCACGATTTGACATCTACAAAAATACCTCAAGATGAGACTAAATCCCAAGAAATCTTTTGCATGCTCTGATACCATAAATGTAGTGACCCTTACCCGGATCACCTACTAAACAGAACTTATGCATGCAATTAACTTATTTAAACAGATATCAGAATAAAACTGCGGAATTCAATAACATTATACAATCCCAAGTAAAGGAATCTGTAATTATCCAATAATATACAACCAAATCGAATAGCTGTATAAACCCAAACAACAGTAATAAAACCTAGACGAAGCTCCAGCTGGCCAACCACTGACTAGCCCCTCCTGGATCCACCCTCCTCGTCCAATCGCAAACCTGCCCCAAGGAATAGGGTGTCCAAAAAATACAGAGTGCGAGACGTGAGCATAAAACGCTCAGTGCGAGAGTATGAGTATACATGCATGCAAAGTGAACTCCCTATAGACTCGAGGTCAAGGATCAGATAACAGAGACAGACCGGGCCCTGGTATGTAGCACGCTGTGCCATCGCTTCAGGAGGTGGCTCCCATACCGAGATAATCGTGGATACGCCGGACCCAAATCGATGGAAGTCCATCCACTAACAGGATAGGGTACAACCCTACTAACAGACATCTCGAAGGAGATACAGCAAGATGCAAATGAATGCAGCATAATATCATGGCATATAAATCATGCGGTCACATAATACATGCATACTCAGTCAGGATATCTCGAACAGTACTTTCGTACCTCAATACAGTGAAAGCTCTACCAACTCTAGGTCCACGCCTATAGTCTGCTCTACACTGCCAAATGATACTACTATCATCAAAGTTCTCTAAAAGCCTTAACTAAGCTATTGCATACTCCTAAATATTTATAGGGAGCAAAAACTATACCTTCGTCCGTCGTTAGCCCTTTGATGTCGATGCCTCCAGAACTTGGGCACGACTCCGCTACGACTACCGAACGCCTCTCCGACCTCCGGACCAAGCCTAAGAAGACTAGAACAGCTCCAAAAGGACTAGAAAGGAAAGGAGAACTCGGAATTGGCAAATGAAAGTGAAGTCTCGGCCTTCTATTTATAGACAACGATCGGAACATCCGATCCTTGATCGGAACGTCCGAACCTCGATCGGAACGTCCGATCCTGCCATCGGATCTTCCGAAGATCCTGATCTGCCACGTGTCAAAATATCACTTGATGACTCCGGATAGGGGTGATCGGAGCTTCCGGTCCTGATCGGAGCTTCCGATCCAACCACACGTCATGCCTGACGTAATATCGATCGGTGCCTCCGATCGCTCATCGGAGCTTCCGATCCTATTCGGAGCTTCCGATCGTGCCTTCGGAGCTTCCGATCCGTCCAATACCCAATTCAATTAATTAGCATTAATCCTTTAATTACTCAATTAGGGTACGGGCTACTACAATAAGAATCCTTATTGCCATAGCTGCTTGGTATGACTATGAGATATGGCAAATGGATGTGAAGACTGCTTTTCTTAATGGAGACATTAAGGAAGAAATCTATATGAAGCAGCCTGAGGGGTACACATCCATGGGAAGCGAGCATAAGGTATGCAAGCTTCAGAGATCAATTTATGGTCTAAAACAAGCATCAAGAAGTTGGAACCAGAAATTTGATGAAACAATAAAGGATTTTGGTTTCATCAAGAACCCGGAGGAACCATGCGTGTACAAGAAATTAGTTAAGGATGCTGTGACATTCTTAGTACTTTATGTTGATGACATCCTATTCATTGGGAATGACGTAGGGATGTTGCAGTCAACAAAGATATGGTTATCAGGTAGATTCTCGATGAAGGATTTGGGTGAGGCATCCTATATTCTAGGGATACAAATCTATAGAGATAGATCTAAGAGAATGATAGGACTCACTCAATCAACCTACATTGACACCATATTGAAACAGTTTTCAATGGATGGGTCCAAGAGAGGACATCTACCCATGTGTCATGGAGTTTCTCTATCCAAGTCTATGTGTCCCAAGACTGATGAAGAGATAGAGAAAATGACACATGTACCATATGCGTCAGCCATAGGTAGTATCATGTATGGGATGATATCTACCAGACCGGATGTAGCATTTGCTCTGAGTGTCACGAGCAGATATCAAGCTAATCCCGGTCAAATGCATTGGAAAGCCGTGAAGGACATTCTTAAGTACTTACGAAGGACTAAGAATATGTTCATGGTATATGGAGGAAGAGAACTAAAATTGGAAGGCTATACCGACTCTAGCTTCCAAAGTGACGTGGATGACTCGAATTCAACCTCTGGATTTGTGTTCATGCTCAATGGCGGTGCTGTCTCTTGGAAGAGTTCCAAGCAGGACACCACAGCGGATTCCACCACTGAGGCAGAATACATTTCCGCATCATCTGCTGCTAAAGAGGCCGTTTGGATGAGGAATTTCGTCCAAGAGTTGGGCGTCATTCCTGAAGTTGTTGGTCCAGTCCCGGTGTACTGTGACAACACGGGTGCCGTTGCTCAGGCAAAGGAACCAAGGTCTCATCAAAGTTCCAAACACGTACTGAGGAAATACCACATCATCCGGGAGATTGTGGAAAGAGGAGACATCACTGTCGAAAGAGTGGCCTCTGCAGACAATATCGCTGATCCACTTACTAAGCCCTTGCACCATTATTTGACAAACATCGCGAAGCAATGGGTCTACGTAGTATGACTAGTTGGCTTTAGGGCAAGTGGGAGATTGAAAGAGTAGGTGCCCGGTGAGCCAACTTGTGGCTAAGGGCTTTGATGACTCTTTGTATAAACAATCTTTTGTTTAATATAATTTACACTTTTATTAATGGCAATGACTTTATCTTTCTTCATATTATTATATTGTGATATACTATTGTTGTTTTGATAAAGATCTTGAATATACTATAGTGTATGTAAGATGTGGTAGAACATGGGGATGTCTATCATGAAACACATCTTATAGTCACTGTATATTCTAAACTGTTCCTAGTCGATTGAGCCGTCCGATAATAAGGATAAGGATCGCTCGAGTTTGAGACTAGCATTTGCGATGCAGAGTACCACGTTTCATTGGTAAGGAACATAGAGATGTTCGAAGCATGCAAATGGATATTCATACGATGAATGATCGAACTACCCTATTCGGACTTTCCAAGTGGTTATCACTTATCGAGTGGATAAAGTCCGCGGTTTTGGTTGTACACCATTAGTCCTTACTACTTGAAACATCATTGAGACTCTATATGCTAGTACTGTGCTTTGACTCATTTACCGACTCTATTGGGGTCATCAGGTGTCGGTATTGGGTACAGTTACAACACATATAGGAGTCGATGCTTTGTTGTCAAGGATTCACCACATACTTGCGAGTGTGGATATCCTATGCGATCTGAGGAGATATTAGTGTGACGAATCTCTGGCCAGAGTACATGATGTGTTTTAAGAAATGGTTTCTTAGTAACACATGCGATGTCACTATTTGATCTTCAAGATGTATTGCATAGTTATCGAATCTCGAATGACTCTCGATATACCAATGGTTGTTGATTCGATCGGGATATTTGGATGAAGGGATCGTACTGTACGCTAACCAAAATCTATTGGTTCTTGCAGGCACTATCAGTGATACCTAGGGAATCATGGGGCGATGTTGCTAGGCGCTCTTACCATGATTCGTTGGGCAAGTTGGAAATCGTTGTTCCGAGTCACAAGGAGTTGTGAGCCCACGGCTAGTTGTATCCCTGAACCATTGAGGGTCACACAGAGTAATGGATTTTTAATCCCCGTTGAGATAGTTAAATTTAAAGAGTTAAATTTAATGAACAAAGAAGTTGGACTTCTTAATTATGAGTAGAGGAGTAAGATTTCCTAAAATGACATAGGGATGGGCATTTTTAGAAATCACTGAATTCGGATTCAGAAAAATTTATCTTGACTTTAAAAGGTGCAGAAATGGTTTCTGTGCACATTGGTGAAATCGGTTTATCAATCGGAGTCATGATGAATTTTATATTAATTTCTGAACATGCGGGCTTTGCTTGTCGAGCTTGAACTTATGACTAATGGGCCCTAAGCTGTTAGTGGCCTACATTACAAATAAGTTATTGCAGTATAGAAATTACATACAACAGGTCACAAAATTTTCGAAAAATCCTAGTATTTTTCTTCTGAAGAGGCCGCCCCCTTTTCCCCTCTGCTCGGTAAAATCCAGTCTGTGAATTTTGAATTACAGTCTGGTTTAACGGATCAAATTCGTTAATCTCTTCGTAGAAACTTCTGATAGATTTTCTAGTGCAATCTATCAGAGGGATTAATTATCCGTTCGTGGACCTGATTGAAGAACAGTTCGTCCATCAGTTCCAGGGATATATAACAAGAGCAGAGTAATCTGTTGGTGTCCATAATCTCGATTAGAGATTGGAGGTAAAAATTTATAATTGTTATTTAATTTTTACACACACAATTTAATCGTAAGGTTTTGATACCCATTATGGAATCGTTCCATATAAAATTTTTAAACTTCCACTGCACCGGGTATCAATTCTGATTGATCTGATCGCCGCGTTCTCCAACAAACCTGGTGAGGGTGATAAGATTTGAACTGATAATAATGATCGATACATATTTTTATCACAAGGAAGAGAAACTTAGATGTAAGTTAGCTCAGTGATTACAAAGAGATTGAAGAAGTGATTTGAAGCGATCAGAGAAAAGAATAGGAGAAGATATAAACCGAAAGGATATCAGAAAGGTATCCAGAACTTACAGAATTGAAGTAAGTACTACGTTAGGTAACTTCACACTGAAGAGAATCAGTAGTAGTATTGGTTGAGATTTCGAGGACGAAATCATTCCTTAGAGGGGAGGAATTGTAAGGCTCTGAAAATATTAAGTTATTAATTACAAAATTTGAGATTTAAATTCCGAATATTGGAAAATATTAAATTGGATTATTTATGGAAATTAGAGATTTAATTTTCGAGTTGAGAATATTTAATTTGAGAATTTTCGGATTTTGAGATTTAAATTCCGGTATTCTTAAATTATAAGATTTAAATATTTGAATTGAATATTTTGAAATTGAAGATGAAAATTCTGAGTTTCGGGAATTGAAGAGGATTTTATGATAAGGTGAAACTCGAGCAGGGACTGTTTTGCAAATATCGAAGTTTCAAGGGCTAGAATGCAATTTATCTTTTTAATTTTAATCCAAAAATATTTAATTTGAGAATTTTGGAGTTTAGATTTAAATTCTAATATTCTTAAATTATTTCGAATTGAAATGGAATTAAAAATATTGGCCGAGGACTATTTTGCAATTTGTGAAAGTTTTAGGGACTAGACTTCAATTTGGCTTGAATATATCCTTTTCTCACTTGATTAGTCAGCCTATACACGTGAATACCATCAGAAGAAGAAGAAGAAACCAGAGAAGTCGAGAAAAGCTTTTCTCACGCCATTTTTGTTCTTTCCAAACCTTCGATTTTCGACATCCGTCCGTTAGAATTCAGATTTGAACATATATTCGCGATCACCTCTTCGAAAGCTTCGTCTAGTGTAAGTTTTCTTATGTTCTATCACACTTTGAGTTTTGGTGTGAAGATGGAATTTAAGTATTATTATTTATATATGTTCATGAACTCGTTGCGATTACGTATTCGAAGACGGATTGAAAATAGAACGTTATTCGGATTTGTTATGGATTTTAGAAGCAATTTTTGAATACTTTCAATTCTGAATTGTTGAATTGAATGTGTATATGCAACGCCCTAAATTTATCTTAATTGACTTTATTTGAGATAATCGGAGATTGTAGAGTTCAAAAGCCGACTTGATTTTGAACAGGGTTTATATTGCAAATTTCAGATTTTTCAGGGACTAAAATGCGAAATTGGACTCTATTCGATATTTATAAGCTTTTTGACTTATTCCTTCTCCTCCCCAACGTCTTCTCCTCCATTTTTGGGCCTCCAAACGTTTCTTCAAGCTTTTCTTCTTCGCTTTCTGCTCGATCCATCGGTTAGAATTTATTTCTGAAGGCAGATTAGCGATCACGGCAACGAGAGCTTCGTTCTATCGTAAGTTTTTCTTCGATCAGTTAGGCTTCTATTTTTGGATGTTGTTAGAATAAATTGAGTTTTTGGTTATGTCGTTATTGAGATAGTTCCTATCGATTATTCTCAATAATTTTTGAAATAGAGTGTCGTTCGGATTTGTTATGATTTTTGGAGGCATAATTTGAAAATGAGGATTTTGAGATTTGATTTGTTGAGTTGTGTTTGTTGTTTTTGAGATAGTTATTGAGTGATTGGATCAAATTTCTGCTGTCTGTGTTTTCGGTATGATAAGTATATAGACGTTATGCCGCCGGTTTGAGTTTTGAACTATAGTTTGGTTTGAGTTGATTTGAACCGTTTTCAGTCAATTGTGAATGTCGATATTGATCTCGAGCCTTTATTATTTCTTTAACAGATTCATTTGAAGGCCGTGAGTTGCGAGATTTCAGAATTTGAATAGTTCTAAAGATTGGAGACGGTATAGTATCGATTTTCTTATTATCGATAAAAGATATTAGAATGAATCTTAATTGAGGAATCGTTGTTGTTTCTAGGTTTTGGAGCATCGACGTATTGAAAAGAGTTATAAGACGACTTAGACTTGAATAGAACGATTAACTCGAATCCGACTTGATTCGAGTGTTCTGAAGAAATCACATACTTGCATGTTAACTAATTTGCTTGACTTTAGTTGAATGAGTTATGATTTGAATTGCATTCATATTGAGCCAAATGATTTATTTCATATTGAATTAGACGTTCTGAGAATTATAGTAGGGGGCATTGGCAGACGATTTACTGCAATGACCGACTTAACTCTCTATAGTTGCTTCAGAGTCTAGAGGATTGAAGTACACATCATCCACATCGAAAGGGGAGTTCGGTGTGATTGTTTGTAGTATTTCATCCTCAAGATTCCAAATCGAAGAAGAAGAGAATGTAAGAGTGGGTGCCCAGTGAGCCAACTGTGTGGCTATGGGCTTTGTTGACTCTTTGTATAAACAATCTTTTGTTTAATATTATTTACACTTTTATGGCAATGACTTTATATTACTTCATATTGTTATATTATGATATACTATTGTTGTTTTGATAAAGACCTTGAATATACTATAGTGTATGTAAGATGTGGTAGAACATGGAGATGTCTATCATGAAATACATCTTATAGTCACTGTATATTCTAAAACCGTTCCTAGTCGATTGAGCCGTCCGATAATAAGGATAAGGATCGCTCGAGTTTGAGACTAGCATTTGCGATGCGGAGTACCACGTTTCATTGGTAGGGAACATGGAGATGTTCGAAGCATGCAAATGGATATTCATAGGATGAATAGTCGAACTACCCTATCCGGACTTTCCAAGTGGTTATCACTTATCGAGTGGATAAAGTCCGCGGTTTTGGTTGTACACCATTAGTCCTTACGACTTGAAACATCATGGAGACTCTATATGCTAGTGCTGTGCTTTGACTCGTTTACCGACTCTATGGGGGTCATCAGGTGTCGAGATTGGGTACAGTTACGACACATATAGGAGTCAATGCATTGTTGTCAAGGATTCACCACATACTTGCGAGTGTGGATATCCTATGCGATCTGAGGAGATATTAGTGTGACAAATCTCTGGCCAGAGTACTTGATGTGATTTAAGAAATGGTTTCTTAGTAGCACATGCGATGTCACTAATTTGATCTTCAAGATGTATTGCATAGTTATCGAATCTTGAGCGACTCTCGATATACCAATGGTTGTTGATTCGATCGGGATATATGGATGAAGGGACCGTACTGTACGTTAACCAAAATCTACTGGTTCTTGTAGGCACTATCAGTGATACCTAGGGAATCATGGGGCGATGTTGCTAGGCGCTTTACCATGATTCGTTGGGCAAGTCGGAAAGTGTTGTTCCGAGTCACAAGGAGTTGTGAGCCCACGGCTAGCTGTATCCCTGAACCATTGAGGGTCACACAGTGTAATGGAGTTTTAATCCCCGTTGAGATAGTTAAATTTAAAGAGTTAAATTTAATGAACTAAGGAGTTGGACTTCTTAAATAAGAGTAAGGGAGTAGGATTTCCTAAAATGACATAGGGATGGACATTTTTGGAAACCACTGAATTCGGATTCAGGAAAATTTATTTTGACTTTAAAACGTGCAGAAATGGTTTCTGTACACATTGGTGAAATCGTTTCATCAATCGGAGTCACGATGAATTTTATATTAATTTCTGAACGAGCGGGCTTTGCTTGTCGGGCCCCAGCTTATGATTAATGGGCCCTAAGGTGTTAGTGGCCTGCATTATAAATAAGTTATTTCAGTACAGAAATTACACACATCAGCTCATTATTTTTGAGAGAGAAAAATCGAAACCCTAGCCTCTCCTCTAGAATAATCGGCCGAACCCTGCCTCCCTCTGCCCGAGAAAATTCCGGTCTGTGATTTTGAATCGCAGTAAGGAATAACGAATCAAATTCGTGTATTCTCTTCGCAGAAAACTTCTGATAGATTTTCTAGTGCAATCTATCAGAGGGATTAAACCTCTGTTCGTGGACCTGATTGAAGGCGTTCATCGGTTCCAGGGAGAGACAACAAGAGCAGAATTGTTCTGTTGGTGTCCATTAATCTCGTTGCGAGATTTGAGGTAAAATTTATTTAACTGTTATTTAAATTTTACACACACACGTAATTCAATTGATGAACGGTTGATACCCATACCATGGAAACGTTCCATGAAAAAATTTTTAAACTTCCGCTGCACCGGGTATCAATCGTAATTGGTCTGGGAACTCGCCAGTTTTCCAACAGTGGTATCAGAGCCAGGTTGCTCAGATCAATCGATTGAATTAATCAATTGTACAAAATTTTTGAGTCTCGGTTTATGAAACAAAATAAATATTTTTAAATAAAAAAAAATTTTTCCGGGGGCAAAACCCGGGCAGCGATTGGATCGCTGCCCGGTGGGGCAGCAATTGTTGCTGCCCCGGGCGGCGCACGGCGCCGCCCAAGGCGGCGACGGCGCCAGGCGCTGCCCTAAGGGGGCAGCCGGGCTGCCCCCGGCCCGCGCACCGGGTGCGGGCCAACCCGGGAGTGTCCCGGGTGGCCCGCGGGAAAAATTAATATTTTATTAAAAATTAATTTTAATATGTTAAAATTTTATTTTTGGTCCGGTCAAAAATTGTTTTTGATTGGTTCACGAGATTTCGGATCGAATTGTTCGAGTCCGTAAATTTTAAAATTGATTTTGGATAAATTTGAATTTTTGGAAAATTTTAATATTTTATCCGTAAATTGAATTTTGAAATCAATTATTTTGGTACAATTGATGATAAGATATGATCTTATGATATATTAGATAAAATATGATTTTATTTGTAAAATTGGATTTTATAGATAAAATATGATTTTATTTGATATGGAGATAAAATATGATTTTATATGTGAAATGTGATTTTATATATAAAATATGATTTTATCTTGTTTAAATTTGAATTTCCACAGCATGTTATCCAATAAATTAATTTTGAATTAAATGTTATTGGATAAGGATGATCGATTGCCATGACCAATTTTGTAGGTTGTAAGAGTGGGTGCCCAGTGAGCCAACTGTGTGGCTATGGGCTTTGTTGACTCTTTGTATAAACAATCTTTTGTTTAATATTATTTACACTTTTATGGCAATGACTTTATATTACTTCATATTGTTATATTGTGATATACTATTGTTGTTTTGATAAAGACCTTGAATATACTATAGTGTATGTAAGATGTGGTAGAACATGGAGATGTCTATCATGAAATACATCTTATAGTCACTGTATATTCTAAAACCGTTCCTAGTCGATTGAGCCGTCCGATAATAAGGATAAGGATCGCTCGAGTTTGAGACTAGCATTTGCGATGCGGAGTACCACGTTTCATTGGTAGGGAACATGGAGATGTTCGAAGCATGCAAATGGATATTCATAGGATGAATAGTCGAACTACCCTATCCGGACTTTCCAAGTGGTTATCACTTATCGAGTGGATTAAGTCCGCGGTTTTGGTTGTACACCATTAGTCCTTACGACTTGAAACATCATGGAGACTCTATATGCTAGTACTGTGCTTTGACTCGTTTACCGACTCTGAGGGGGTCATCAGGTGTCGAGATTGGGTACAGTTACGACACATATAGGAGTCAATGCATTGTTGTCAAGGATTCACCACATACTTGCGAGTGTGGATATCCTATGCGATCTGAGGAGATATTAGTGTGACAAATCTCTGGCCAGAGTACTTGATGTGATTTAAGAAATGGTTTCTTAGTAGCACATGCGATGTCACTAATTTGATCTTCAAGATGTATTGCATAGTTATCGAATCTTGAGCGACTCTCGATATACCAATGGTTGTTGATTCGATCGGGATATATGGATGAAGGGACCGTACTGTACGTTAACCAAAATCTACTGGTTCTTGTAGGCACTATCAGTGATACCTAGGGAATCATGGGGCGATGTTGCTAGGCGCTTTACCATGATTCGTTGGGCAAGTCGGAAAGTGTTGTTCCGAGTCACAAGGAGTTGTGAGCCCACGGCTAGCTGTATCCCTGAACCATTGAGGGTCACACAGTGTAATGGAGTTTTAATCCCCGTTGAGATAGTTAAATTTAAAGAGTTAAATTTAATGAACTAAGGAGTTGGACTTCTTAAATAAGAGTAAGGGAGTAGGATTTCCTAAAATGACATAGGGATGGACATTTTTGGAAACCACTGAATTCGGATTCAGGAAAATTTATTTTGACTTTAAAACGTGCAGAAATGGTTTCTGTGCACATTGGTGAAATCGTTTCATCAATCGGAGTCACGATGAATTTTATATTAATTTCTGAACGAGCGGGCTTTGCTTGTCGGGCCCCAGCTTATGATTAATGGGCCCTAAGGTGTTAGTGGCATGCATTATAAATAAGTTATTTCAGTACAGAAATTACACACAACAGGTCATTATTTTTGAGAGCAATTTTCGAAAACCCTACCCTCTCTCTCAAACATATTTCGGCCGCCCCCTTCACTCTGCCCGAGAAAATTCCGGTCTGTGATTTTGAATCGCAGTAAGGAATAACGAATCAGATTCGTGTATTCTCTTCGCAGAAAACTTCTGATAGATTTTCTAGTGCAATCTATCAGAGGGATTAAACCTCTGTTCGTGGACCTGATTGAAGGCGTTCATCGGTTCCAGGGAGAGACAACAAGAGCAGAATTGTTCTGTTGGTGTCCATTAATCTCGTTGCGAGATTTGAGGTAAAATTTATTTAATTGTTATTTAAATTTTACACACACGTAATTCAATCGATGAACGGTTGATACCCATACCATGGAAACGTTCCATGAAAAATTTTTAAACTTCCGCTGCACCGGGTATCAATCGTAATTGGTCTGGGAACTCGCCAGTTTTCCAACATTGGTATCAAAGCCAGGTTGCTCAGATCAATCGATTGAATTAATCAATTGTACAAAATTTTTGAGTCTCGGTTTTTGAAACAAAATAAATATTTTAAATAAAAAAATTTTTTTTTCCGGGGGGCGAAACCCGGGCAGCGATTGGATCGCTGCCCGGAGGGGGCAGCGATGGTCGCTGCCCAGGGCGGCGATCGTCGCCGCCCAGGGCGGCGCACGGCGCTGCCCAGGGCAGCGCTGTGCGCTGCCCAGCGCAGCGCTGGGCGCTGCGCAGGGCAGCGCTCGGCGCTGCCCAGGGCGGCGCACAGCGCCGCCCAGGGGCGGCGCTCGGCGCCGCCCAGGGCGACGCACGGCGCCGCCCAGGGCGACGCACAGCGCCGCCCAGCGGCGGCGCCAGGCGCCGCCAGGGCAGCAAACGTTGCTGCCCTAAGGGGGCAGCGGGCTGCCCCGGCCCGCGCCCGGGTGCGGGCCAACCCGGGAATGTCCCGGGTGGCCCGCGGGAAAAATTAATTTTTTAATATTTTTATTAATTTTAATATTTAAAATTTTATTTTTGGTCCGGTCAAAAATTGTTTTTGATTGGTTCACGAGATTTCGGATCGAGTTGTTCGAGTCCGTAAATTTTAAAATTGATTTTGGATAAATTTGAATTTTTGGAAAATTTTAATATTTTATCCGTAAATTGAATTTTGAAATCAATTATTTTGGTACAATTGATGATAAGATATGATCTTATGATATATTAGATAAAATATGATTTTATTTGTAAAATTGGATTTTATAGATAAAATATGATTTTATTTGATATGGAGATAAAATATGATTTTATATGTGAAATGTGATTTTATATATAAAATATGATTTTATCTTGTTTAAATTTGAATTGCCACAGCATGTTATCCAATAAATTAATTTTGAATTAAATGTTATTGGATAAGGATGATCGATTGCCATGACCAATTTTGTAGGTGTATGTTAGGAATTTACATTTTGTCTTTATTGTTGTTGGTTTTATTAATGGGCCTGGTTTATGGCCCGATATGAATGTCATATGTAATAAAAGTGGGCTTGGTTTATAGCCCGTTCCCACCCCCTAAAAATGTATCCCCTACTTGTCATTGTTATTTAATTGTAAATACATTAGATTTAGTGGGAGATCAAGATTTGAAGATGGTGGGCCCAGCAGACAATGAAGACTGAAGAAATGTAAATTGGAAGCATATGTAATAGGATTGCATTTGCATACTGCATATTACCTAGGATTGGACTAAGACCCGTGATTGGCAACCACGGGTCAATTAGAAATGGAATCGATCATCCTATATAATATGTGATATTATGATTGTATGCATGTTTAGACATAAATTGCGTGAATCCGGCAATGCATGCAATAAATTAAATATGATGAGACAAATATTTTTATAAATAAAATCCCTCATTTTAAATATGATTTAAAATTTATATCAAGATAAATAAAGGAAATTTAAATATTGTTTAAATGTTCCTACCTTCCATCAACGGTCAATGTATGTGATGCTACCCGCGGATACGGTCCGGCTCATATTATTGGGGGGGCCCGTCCGTCGGAAAGCTGTACATTGGATCGACAAATGTTGTAAGTTGGGTGGAACTCCCATGGGATCGGCTCATATTATTGGGGGATCCACATGGCGACCGTCCATCACAACTTAATATTGATGGGTCATCTTGACATGTCACTTTAAACGCGTCATATTATTGGGCCCTTATTGGACATGAGGTAAATACATGGGGTTGCTTTGGAAGCAATTGGGCTCTACCTTTTGAGAATTATGGTTGGCTGATATTATTCGGGACCATAAGTTTGTCAATTGGACTCCATGTTCTCACTAAGGAAAAAGTTTCCCGTTTTCACTAGAGGGTGGTGAAATCGTTAAAATAGTGGGAGTGAGATTCATAAAATAAAATTCGCCAATTTTATGTCTTAGTAAATTATTTAAACAATCATCGATAATTGTCTGTTTTATCTCAGTAATCCACATGTTTCTGTTCTCCAACAAAACAAACTTATTGACGCAAACAATACAGAATGATTCCATAAGTTAAGATTGTCCTAAGTTCGGAAAAAGATTTTCTAAGTGTTAGAAAAGGCTTCTCCGAAAACAGCCCTGGCTGATGTAACTAGAGAAATGGTTGGACCATGATCTCAAGGCAAAATGTTACATACAAAATTGGACAAGTCTAAACAAGTTTGCCATCACTGCAAGAAACCCGGTTATTGGAAACGTAACTGCAAGGAATACCTCGACCGTTGGGAACTGCAAAGGGTATGTTCTATATCGAAATAAACATGTCACTTAATACAACTTCTTGGGTATTGGATACCGGATGTGGATCTCACATTTGCAATGATTTGCAGGTGATGACAAGAAGTCGCAGGCTTAGAATGGGTGAGACCCAGCTGAGGCTCGGGAATGGTTCCAGAGTTGAAGCTACGGCCATTGGAGATGTTTGTTTGATTTTGCAGAATGGTTTTAAATTATTGTTGAGAGATGTTTTATTTGTGCCAGATTTAATTAAAACATTATTTCTATTTCTATGCTAGATAGAGATGTGGTTATTCTTGCAATTTTGTGAATGAGATTTGCAATATTTACAAGAATGAATGTTTAATTGGAAATGGACAATTTGAAAACGATCTATACAACTTAAAACTAAAAGACGTTCCAATGAATTATGTTGATAAACCGGCTACAACAAACAAAAGGAAAAACGATAGTCAAAACCCGGCAAACCTATGGCACGCTAGGCTAGGTCATATTTTCTCAAGAAGGATGAACAAGCTAGTGGGAGAGGGCATGTTTGATATGTCTGATATTAACTCTCTACCTACTTGTGAATCTTGTCTAAAAGGAAAAATGACTAAATCTCCTTTTAAGGGGAAACCTGAGCGTAGTCAGAATCTGTTGGATTTGATCCACACAGATGTTTGTGGTCCATTTAGAGTAGGGACTCAACATGGCCACACCTACTTCATTACCTTTACTGATGATTATTCAAGGTATAGGTATTTATATTTAATGAAATATAAGTCTGAAGCATTTGAAAAGTTCAAAGAATTCAAGGCTGAAGTAGAAAAAAAGCTAGGTAAAAAGTATTAAAGCACTTCGATCGGATCGAGGTGGAGAATACTTGAGTACCGAGTTTTGGACTATCTAAAAGAGAATGGGATTCTCTCTCAGTGGACTCCTCCTATGACACCACAGCTTAATGGTGTATCGGAGCGTCGTAATCGAACTTTGTTGGACATGGTTCGATCTATGATGAGCTTCACTGAGCTTCCACCTTCGTTTTGGGGCTATGCGCTTGAAACGGCGGTATTGTTGTTGAACAACGTCCACACTAAAGCAGTGGACAAAACACCATACGAGTTATGGAATGGCAAAGCTCCTAAGTATTCGTACTTGAGGATTTGGGGATGTCCTGCTTACGTGAAGCGGACAGTGGGAGATAAGTTGGATAGTCGATCCAGCTTATGTTATTTTGTAGGGTATCCGAAGAATTCAATCGGATATTATTTCTATTATCCTGCTGAAACAAAGGTGTTTGTTTCTAGGAATGCCACCTTCTTGGAGAAGGAATTCTTATTGGATAAGAAAGGCGAGATGATGGAACTCGAAGAAGTTCGAGAAGAACCCGAAATACAAAATAACGATCCTACACCTCAGGAACCATTGCTGGACACGCCTGCACCTAGAAGATCCGAGAGGACTTCTAGACCTCCAGTTAGATATGGTCTTCTTCTTGAAGAGGGTCAAGATGAACCCGACATTGGATGTGATCCAAGAAGCTTCAAGGAAGCAATTTCTGATGCGGATTCGAATTTATGGCTTGAAGCTATGCAGTCAGAATTGGATTCGATGCATACTAACCAAGTCTGGTCTTTAGTGAATCCTCCCGATGGAATTGTTCCAATAGGGTGTAAATGGATCTACAAAAGAAAGCTTGGGCCTGATGGTAAGATATTGACTTACAAGGCGCGATTGGTGGCTAAAGGTTATACTCAAAGGCAAGGAGTTGACTATGACGAAACCTTTTCACCAGTTGCAATGTTCAAGTCCATAAGAATCCTAATTGCCATAGCTGCATGGTATGACTATGAGATATGGCAGATGGATGTGAAGACTGCTTTTCTTAATGGAGACATTAAGGAAGAAATCTATATGAAGCAGCCTGAGGGGTACACATCCATGGGAAGCGAGCTTAAGGTATGCAAGCTTCAGAGATCAATTTATGGTCTAAAACAAGCATCAAGAAGTTGGAACCAGAAATTTGATGAAACAATAAAAGATTTTGGTTTCATCAAGAACCCGGAGGAACCTTGCGTGTACAAGAAAGTAGTTAAGGATGCGGTAACATTCTTAGTACTTTATGTTGATGACATCCTACTCATTGGGAATGATGTAGGGATGTTGCAGTCAACAAAGATATGGTTATCAGGTAGATTTTCGATGAAGGATTTGGGTGAGGCATCCTACATTCTTGGGATACAGATCTATAGGGATAGATCTAAGAGAATGATAGGACTCACTCAATCAACCTACATCGATACCATATTGAAACGGTTTTCAATGGATGGGTCCAAGAGAGGACATCTACCCATGTGTCATGGAGTTTCTCTATCCAAGTCTATGTGTCCCAAGACTGATGCAGAGATAGAGAATATGACGCATGTACCATATGCGTCAGCTATAGGTAGTATCATGTATGGGATGATATCTACCAGACCGGATGTAGCATTTGCTCTGAGTGTCACGAGCAGATATCAGTCTAATCCTGGTCAGATGCATTGGAAAGCCGTGAAGGACATTCTTAAGTACTTGCGAAGGACTAAGAATATGTTCATGGTTTATGGAGGACGAGAACTCAAACTGGAAGGCTATACCGACTCTAGCTTCCAAAGTGATGTGGATGACTCGAAGTCAACCTCTGGATTTGTGTTCATGCTCAATGGCGGTGCTGTCTCTTGGAAGAGTTCCAAGCAGGACACCACAGCGGATTCCACCACTGAGGCTGAATACATTGGCAGCATCAGCTTGCTGCTAAAGAGGCCGATTGGATGAGGAATTTCAGTCCAAGAGTTGGGCCGTCATTCCTGAATTTGTTGGTCCAGTCCCGGTGTACTGCGACAACACGGGTGCCGTTGCTCAAGCAAAGGAACCAAGGTCTCATCAAAGTTCCCAACACGTAGTGAGGAAATACCACATAATCGGGGAGTTTGTGGAATGAGGAGACATCTGTGTCGTACGAGTGGCCTCTGCAGACAATATCGCTGATCCACTTACTAAGCCTTTGCCAGGACCATTGTTTGACAAACATCGCGAAGCAATGAGTCTACGTAGTATGACTAGTTGGCTATAGGGCAAGTGGGAGATTGTAAGAGTGGGTGCCCAGTGAGCCAACTGTGTGGCTATGGGCTTTGTTGACTCTTTGTATAAACAATCTTTTGTTTAATATTATTTACACTTTTATGGCAATGACTTTATATTACTTCATATTGTTTATATTGTGATATACTATTGTTGTTTTGATAAAGACCTTGAATATACTATAGTGTATGTAAGATGTGGTAGAACATGGAGATGTCTATCATGAAATACATCTTATAGTCACTGTATATTCTAAAACCGTTCCTAGTCGATTGAGCCGTCCGATAATAAGGATAAGGATCGCTCGAGTTTGAGACTAGCATTTGCGATGCGGAGTACCACGTTTTCATTGGTAGGGAACATGGAGATGTTCGAAGCATGCAAATGGATATTCATAGGATGAATAGTCGAACTACTCTATCCGGACTTTCCAAGTGGTTATCACTTATCGAGTGGATTAAGTCCGCTGGTTTTGGTTGTACACCATTAGTCCTTACGACTTGAAACATCATGGAGACTCTATATGCTAGTACTGTGCTTTGACTCGTTTACCGACTCTGAGGGGGTCATCAGGTGTCGAGATTGGGTACAGTTACGACACATATAGGAGTCAATGCATTGTTGTCAAGGATTCACCACATACTTGCGAGTGTGGATATCCTATGCGATCTGAGGGAGATATTAGTGTGGACAAATCTCTGGCCAGAGTACTTGATGTGATTTAAGAAATGGTTTTCTTAGTAGCACATGCGATGTCACTAATTTGATCTTCAAGATGTATTGCATAGTTATCGAATCTTGAGCGACTCTCGATATACCAATGGTTGTTGATTCGATCGGGATTTATGGATGAAGGGACCGTACTGTACGTTAACCAAAATCTACTGGTTCTTGTAGGCAACTATCAGTGATACCTAGGGAATCATGGGGCGATGTTGCTAGGCGCTTTACCATGATTCGTTGGGCAAGTCGGAAAGTGTTGTTCCGAGTCACAAGGAGTTGTGAGCCCACGGCTAGCTGTATCCCTGAACCATTGAGGTTCACACAGTGTAATGGAGTTTTAATCCCCGTTGAGATAGTTAAATTTAAAGAGTTAAATTTAATGAACTAAGGAGTTGGACTTCTTAAATAAGAGTAAGGGAGTAGGATTTCCTAAAATGACATAGGGATGGACATTTTTGGAAACCACTGAATTCGGATTCAGGAAAATTTATTTTGACTTTAAAACGTGCAGAAATGGTTTCTGTGCACATTGGTGAAATCGTTTCATCAATCGGAGTCACGATGAATTTTATATTAATTTCTGAACGAGCGGGCTTTGCTTGTCGGGCCCCAGCTTATGATTAATGGGCCCTAAGGTGTTAGTGGCCTGCATTATAAATAAGTTATTTCAGTACAGAAATTACACACAACAGGTCATTATTTTTGAGAGCAATTTTCGAAAACCCTACCCTCTCTCTCAAACATATTTCGGCCGCCCCCTTCACTCTGCCCGAGAAAATTCCGGTCTGTGATTTTGAATCGCAGTAAGGAATAACGAATCAGATTCGTGTATTCTCTTCGCAGAAAACTTCTGATAGATTTTCTAGTGCAATCTATCAGAGGGATTAAACCTCTGTTCGTGGACCTGATTGAAGGCGTTCATCGGTTCCAGGGAGAGACAACAAGAGCAGAATTGTTCTGTTGGTGTCCATTAATCTCGTTGCGAGATTTGAGGTAAAATTTATTTAATTGTTATTTAAATTTTACACACACGTAATTCAATCGATGAACGGTTGATACCCATACCATGGAAACGTTCCATGAAAAATTTTTAAACTTCCGCTGCACCGGGTATCAATCGTAATTGGTCTGGGAACTCGCCAGTTTTCCAACATAGGTGTATGTTAAGAATTTACATTTTGTCTTTATTGTTGTTGGTTTTATTAATGGGCCTGGTTTATGGCCCGATATGAATGTCATATGTAATAAAAGTGGGCTTGGTTTATAGCCCGTTCCCACCCCCTAAAAATGTATCCCCTACTTGTCATTGTTATTTATTGTAAATACATTAGATTTAGTGGGAGATCAAGATTTGAAGATGGTGGGCCCAGCAGACAATGAAGACTGAAGAAATGTAAATTGGAAGCATATGTAATAGGATTGCATTTGCATACTGCATATTACCTAGGATTGGACTAAGACCCGTGATTGGCAACCACGGGTCAATTAGAAATGGAATCGATCATCCTATATAATATTTGATATTATGATTGTATGCATGTTTAGACATAAATTGCGTGAATCCGGCAATGCATGCAATAAATTAAATATGATGAGACAAATATTTTTATAAATAAAATCCCTCATTTTAAATATGATTTAAAATTTATATCAAGATAAATAAAGGAAATTTAAATATTGTTTAAATGTTCCTACCTTCCATCAACGGTCAATGTATGTGATGCTACCCGCGGATACGGTCCGGCTCATATTATTGGGGGGCCCGTCCGTCGGAAAGCTGTACATTGGATCGACAAATGTTGTAAGTTGGGT